>NC_056751.1:522935455-523032955 GCF_019279795.1 Protopterus annectens | reverse complement strand
CCACAGTGATGATAAAATCCTTACATGTGACACAACTTACAAGTAAGGGCATAGCATTAAGATGTAAGGAGATCATACTCCCACCATACTCAGCCTTCATTAGACCAATAATTGAGTACAATGCACCCTTTAACATGTACCTGACCAGGCATTTGCAACAGCTGGAACAGCCATAGAGTTTCCTCACTAAAAGAATACAGGGTGCAAATAATATGTTATATGTGGACTGCCTCAAAGCCCCGCCCCTGTGCTCAGTCTCACACAAACTACTGAGGGATGATTTATGCCTAACCTACAAGACATTCTCTGATCCATCCCTAATGGATATGCTACAGATTCATAAAACAAACAGCACCAAAATTACCCAAAATAAGGATCCAAACTTCGTATGTGACATAAAAAAAAACATGTTGGAGGGATATGTATGATTGTTGTGTCTTTTGGCTTTTCCCGGTTAGGGGTCGCCACAGCAGAACTCCGGTCCACTAATGATTGGCAGTAGATTTTTACATGCCGAGTTGCCAGCTCTGACGCACAACCTTCAACAAAGGTACGCCCATTCACACATGTCTCCACACAGAAGACACTTTAGCTGAGAATTGAACAGGACGTCTTACTGTGAGGCGACAATGCTACTGCAGCACCACCACCGCAGTCTTGGAGGGATATGTATGATATTGCCCCTAATTTGGAACAGACTCCCCAGTCCCTACTTTTCTCTAAGCCTATTCAAATGTAATTTGGGTCAATGGATGGAAAATTGCAAACTCACCCATGGCTTGTCAGCGGTCTCTCTTATAGACAAGTTCAGCTTGTAGATGCCCTAATGCACAGGAATATACCAATGCCATTCTAGTCCTTGGCCATCGATAACTGGGAGAGTCGAGGTATGAATGGCTACACTTAAAAGGGCTGTAAGACAATTAGCCTAGTAACCTTCTATGATCCTATGATCACACGTCAAAATCCTCTATAATGCAGAGTCTATATAAACAAAATCTGTGATAACTGAATGTTTCTAATGGTGCTAAACCAGTTAATAGAAAAATAGACAGAACACAGGTATATCTAACCAGAATGATCAGGACTTGAATAAAACATGTTTCCAACATTTTAGTCTAAAAATAATAAGAATTATCAACAGAAATAATTTATTTAACAACAACTTGTATTTTACTGATCTGTTTGCAGGGTGTTGCAGATCTGGGTCCAGGTTTGCATCACAACAGCTGTGTGAAGAGAAGGGAAGTTCCCTAACCCTTTATTCACTGAGAGGTTTCAAAGAAGTGCTGTGGAATGCAGTGCACATGGAACATTAAAGGTTCTATCCATATAACTTTATGATACAGTGTATGAATTTTTTAGATAAACATTACTAGAAAGGCTCACCCAGACTCTTCTACACTTTGCTGTGAGGGAAAGGTTAGTTTGCTTTTTATTTGTTGTATTACTTTATTGCCTTTTTCTAGTTTGAATACAATGATTTGTTTTATTTACCTTGTGTTTTACTTGTATTTTGCTTTTAACTGCATATTAAAACTTGAAAAGAGACCACAGCTCTGTCTCTTGTGAGTCAGGCAGAAATTTTTTCCCCACCCTCCAACCCAGTTACTGTAGTGTTCTTAAACACCACTGTCTTTCTAGTTGCCTTCCCCTTCTGTTAATTTGACCATATATCTCATTTTCTCTCCATTATTACTGGCTTGTGTGAGTAAGCACAAAATTATAATTTTGTGAAATCACTCCCGTTCAAATATTTAAATTTATTGGCCATCCTTCTGTATTCCATACTACCAGAATACAAAAGTGACCACCCTCTTTCAATATATCTTGCTGTTTTAAAAATAGTGACTCCACTAAAATTTAACTTTTTAGACAGGTAAAACGTAAGATATCTAACTCCTCTAGTACACACTGCAGTGTTTAGGATAAACCATTTTTTTCATCTTACCTTTAAGCATCCCTGTAAGTAGCACTTGCTTTAAAATCTGTTGGAAAGCACTAGGAAGTCTTAAACTGATACAATCACTCAACTCTCCTTGTTAGTAAGGAGAAATTAATCGTAGGCACTAAACAGCCTATACTTGCAAAGTAAGTATAAGGTAAGGGAAAACAGCTCTTGTACTTTACAAAAAAAAAAGCACCAAACCAGGCATGTTCAAGGGTCAGCTTCCAGTGATTTCTCCTATCCACCTGGTGAATCTGGGCATACTGGGGCAATGCAGCAATTGCTTTATGTACAAAGACATCCCTCTCCTCCTACCACCCAACATTACAACCTGTGAGAGATGCACTTACATAGTCAAACTGGAAGCAAAGCTCTCTCCATCCAAGATTGTGCTAGACAGTCAAGAGGAGAAAGTTAACATCTGCACTACACCTCAAGCAACACATAGCCCTTCTAAACCCACACCACCAGCACCCACACATAGAAACACTAAAACCACATATGTGGAGGCCCTTAACATTAACCTGCCCAAGCAACAAGGACCTCTGAAGCTGAAATGCAAACAAACTCTAATCATAACCAAAGTGTCACATAGCTCACAATACCAGTGTGCCACCCAACACCCCCTAAGGCAAGGCAACGTACCCAACACTTTAGTCATAGGTGACTCTATACTCAGGCACACTGATGTCCCACTCATCAGGCTGAATAAGGAGAAAATTACAGTCAGCTGCCTGTCAGGTGCCAGGATCCGCCACATAATGCATGCACTCAAGTCACTCCACAAGCACAAATATGATTCTGTCATTGTCCATGTTGAAGTGAATGACTTGAGATGTACCTCCCTGGATTACATGAAAAGAGACATGGAAGAGCTCTCGGATCATGTGGCCCAAGCAGGTATGACCCTAGCTGTGAGTAGCATCCTGCCTTTGCCCAGAATGACAACACAGTATAAGGACACAATTATTGACTTCAACAATTGGCTAAGCTTCTGGTGTCATTCAAAAGGGATCCAGTATCTGTCTACTTGGGATGACATGATTGATAGACCACGATGCTTTGCCAGAGATGGTCTGCACCTGTTGCCCCTGGGTTTCAGGTTACTAGCTAAGGCTCTTGCCAGCCCTATAGTGCCTTTTTTAGGCAAAGTTCAAAGGACAAAACCACCACTGTAACAGCTACAAGCATGCAAAATCTGAAGGTAATGCTACTCAAAGCTAGAAGTCTAAACCTCAAAATGCACTCTCTCGAGGCACTCCTAAAAATGGGCAACATCAATATCTGTGCAGTAACTGAGACCTGGTTCAAGGCTCCAGAAAGCACCCCTGCAATACCAGGCTACAACTCTTACCACACTTTTCAGCCACCAAACCAAGACCGAAACACTAAAGGTGGAGGAGTGTCCATATTCACCAAGGATTTTCACAACACCAGGCTAGTTGCCCAACACAATGCATCTGAAATTCTCCAGGTGAAACTAACACTAGGTAAGACTGCAATCTAAACTGTAGCTTGCTACAGATCACCCACTATGCCCCGAGATTCTCACTACACCTTTCTAAACTCCCTTAACAGCCTCAGTAAGAATCCGAGATCCCTCATAAAATCCCCCAAAGCTAGTTACGAAAATAAAATTGCCAAAGATTCCAAACACAACCACAAGGCATTCTATAGCTATGCCAAGAATCTAAATAGCAATGCTCAGATCTGCTCTGAGCTACAACAGAATGGCTTTAAATATACTGATCCCAAGGATATTGCCAATATCCTGGCAGATTGATTCAGTGCAAACTTCACCTCACTCTCACCCCCTAAAGGGCCCATCTCAATACCGAAAGATTGCCAAATTCTGGTAATAACAGCCACACAGTTAAAAACGCACTCTCCAAAGCTAAGAATACAGCATCCATGGGACCAGATGACATGAACTACAAAATGAACTGGCACCTCACCTAAGTGTCATGTTTACTCATAGCCTCACCTCAGGCTTCGTGCCCACTGAGTGGCACACAGCTACAGTTATCCCACTCCACAAGGGGGGAATCCACCTGGATCCTTGAAACTACCGCCCCATCAGTCTGACGAGCCTGATCTGCAAGGCCATGGAACATATTATCATAGAACTTATAAACAAAGACATTGGCAACCTTCAAACACTGGACCCCACGCAGTTTGGGTTTGTGAAGGGCTGATCTTGTCTCCTGAACCTAACTGGCTTCTTCGAATCAGTCTCCAGAGCTGTGGACAAGGGTAAGGAGGTCCACACAGCCTATCTGGACCTCCCTGAGGCCTTCGACACCATCCCCCAGTCTGGAATCATAGATAAACTTACTAAGCTGGGCATTAATCCCTACATCACTTGATGGGTTGCCAACTGGCTTACTGACAGAACCCAGACTGTAAAAGTAGCCGACTCCAAATCCTGCTCCAGACAAGTGACAAGTGGAGTACCTCAGGGTTCAGTCCTGGGACCGCTCTTGTTTGGCATCTACTTCTCTGAAGTACAGGCCAACACTAACTGGCTAACAAAGTTCGCAGATGATTGCAAACTGGGAGCCATTATTGAATCCCCAAATGATGTGGATATTCTACAAAAGGGCCTTACAGAAACAGATGTTTGGTGCCAGAGCCATGGGCTCAAGCTCAGTGCCAAGAAATGTATAGTTATCCCCTTTGGGAAAAACATGTACCCGTGAATTACCACAAAGGTGTCTGTACACTAAACACCAAAAGTGTGTTAAGAGACTTAGGGACACAGGTGGACAGTGGTATCACCATCGATAACCACATCACCAAAAAAGTCAGGAAATCCTTCTATGTGGCACACCTCATCACTAAGGGCTTTTCATCCAGAAAAAAGGAGGTCATTGTCCCACTGCACTCATTCCTCATTAGACCCATTATAGAATACAATGTCCCATTTGGTATGTACCTCTCAAGACATCTGCAACAACTGGAAAGGCCATAGAAATACCTCACTAAATGAATCACAGGCCTAAAGCAGATGCCCTATGCTGACCACCTAAAAAACTCCACCTATACTCTGTCACATATCGTCTACTCAGAGGCAATCTCTGCTTAACATACAAGGCCATGTCAAACCCAGAGCTGTTGGACATGCTACAATTAAAGAAATCCCAATCCCTCAGAGACACACACTCCAGGGATCTAAACCTTGTCATCACAATGAACAAAACATGCTGGAGGGATATTTTCCTGAACCAGAGACTCCCCAGACTCTGGAATAGACTGCCCATACATGTCAAGCAGAGCGCCTCTTTGGCCCTCTTCGAAAGGAACCTTGATGATTGGATGGGAGATAGGAAATTCACTCCAGGGGTCCAGGAAAGTAAATACTATGGGAAGAAATAGCCATTGAATTGTTATGGATAGGCTTGTATATGCCCTAGTGCCAATAGCCTAGTACCAACCTATGAACTTATGAACATCAGACTATAAAAACTACTATAGACTAATTTTATTTTCTTGCATGGGTATTAAGACAAGTCATCTACAGTCTATTATACATCAGCATTTATACCTATGAGCTGGCTGCCCGGCAGGAATTACTTTTTCATACATTTGAGGCTCATGGTAATACCTGCATTTCAGGGGTGGGGGAGTTGCCCATCTTTGCTAGACCTGTCCTTACTTTCCAAGGTAGCCTTTTACTGGAGCTTTGGACAAAGGCAAACCAGACATCAGTATTAACAATACAGGTCTATAAGACTGAGGACCTATTCAGTTAAAGAGGGGAATTATACCCTCCTACTCAGATAAGCACATTGGAGAGTGACAAAGCTAAGTCACAGTAGAAGGGGAATATAGAGGGAGTGTTCTTGCTTACGGGGGCTTTGCAGTGCTAAGAACCACAAGTATATTTGTGTTTGTCTCAGATATCAAATGTAAATAATGTACTGTTTTCCTGGAGCTTTTCTCCCTGGGCCTCCGCTGAAAATGGGCCACTGGCCCAGTCGGGCTATTTCCATGTTAACAAATGTAATAAATAATAAATAAATATGTAATCATCTCCTCCTCTGTCTGATATTGAGTTGACTTTAAATGACATTAGGATGATGTTGGAGAATTAACTAGAAAACTGCTTGTTTTCTTCATTTTACTTGTTTGCTGCAGTGAGTTAGGCCTTCTACCCTTGCTCTACTGTTTTCCAAATACCTGCTGAGAGACTACAAAAGGTAAGTGCTTATTTTTGATTGTTTTCTGCACTTTCTTTTTAACTAAAACAATGTTTGCTGCATATTTGTTTACAGTATGCGACTGTATTTTACTGCATTGTTTAGATTATCTGCTAACTGAATTCCTCTTACAACTGTAACTACTATCCATCTGCTTGTTTTACTTGTTTGCTGCGCTTACAAAAACTAGTATAGATTAGGTTCAGGTCTTTGCTGAATCTAATACTGTTTGTGAGCTTTGGAGCTTGTAAAACAGTTAATCTTTTTTCTGGAGAGGTCTCCCTGTGCCCTCGTGGGAGGAAGGTACAGTTTGGACTGATCTAGTTAGAGTTACTTTTGCAGGGTTCTGTTTAGGGTGTTTTGATTGGATAATTTGAACTTTGACTGTTTCCTGTTTTTTTTTTGCTTTAATAAGCCTCTGTTTGAACCAGTTTGTTCTTGTCTGAGCATGTTTGCACATCGCCCAGCATTATGCATTTCTATACAGAGGGTTTGCAGTTTATACACACCTGCTCTCTAGCCTTACAAATGTTACCTAAACCAGAGCTCTTCACTCATAAAACTACTAATACCTGCCCCTGCTTTATTCCCTCATCAACTGTTATAGCCAGACCAAGATTATTCCTCGGACCATGAACTGCCAGTTTCCCTCCTTTTCTCCTGCCAGCCTGGTTGACATGGGTCTAGTGAGGCAGTGTAGTAACTGCCTCATTTACACTGACAACCCCCTACTTATAAATTATTTCTGTACCCTTTGAGAGAGATGCACCTACATTAATCTGGAATCACAGTTCTCTAGCGCAATAGACAGCAATACAGGGTAGGTTGTCAGCCCACCTACACAACTCCTACTCATGACACACAGCATATACATAGACCAACATATGCTGAGGAACTCACAAAAAATCTAACAGAGATCTCCAGAACACATAATTACTAAACCAACCATAACACCCAAAACACAGAATACACATAATGACAAAAACACAAGTGTCTCACCATCAAAGCCCATCATGCATAGCAGAACCACTCCAAAAATCTTAGTCATAGGAGACTCTATACTGAGACACACACACATCTCCCTCACCAGGCTGAACAAGGAGAAAGTTCTGGTTAGCTGTCTTTCTGGTGCCAGGATTCATCAGATCATGCAGGCATTCATGTCTCTCAACAAGTACCGTTATGATGTGGTCATAGTACATGTTGGTTTGAACAACTTGAGACATACCACCATGGACTACATGAAGAGAGACATGACTGAGCTCTCTGATTATGTGTCACAGACAGGTATGTCCCTAGCCTTGAGCAGCATATTACCCCCACCTAGGATGATACCACAATATAACAGAAAATCATTGACTTCAATAATTGGCTTATTTTCTGGTGTCATTCTAAGGGGATCCAGTTTCTGTCAGCCTGGGATGACGTGATTGATAGAACTTGATGCTTTGCCAGAGACATCTTCTGTCTCTCATGGGATTTTGGCTACTGGCAAAGGCTCTTTCCACCCCCATAGTGCCTTTTTTGGGTAGTGTCGCAAGGACAAAATTTCCAACATAAAAATTTCATCAGAAAACAACTTCATGGTTATGCTGCTAAATGCTAGGAGTCTTAGCATGAAACTGCATTCACTGGAAGCAGTCCTCACCTTGGAAGACACCGACATGTGCAGTCACAGAGACCTGGTTCAAGGCAATGTAGAACATCCCAGACATACGGGGTTACACCTCCTATGATATGTTCAGATCATGAATGGAAGGCGTGAAAACCAAAGGAGGCAGTATATCAATATTCATTAAGGATAAATACACCTCCAGATTGGATAAACAGTATGATTCCCTGGAGACACTTCAGGTACAACTAACTGTTGGTAGGACACCTATTCAAGTCACTGCCAGCTACAAGACCCCCTCCATGAGTCAAAACACCGACTCTGCCTACATGGATCTACTGGAATCCATCAAGATTAATCTGAACACCATGGTTCTGGGTGATTTTTAATTACCCATCCATTGACTGGGTAAATTACTCATGCTCAAACTCACTTGCCCAAAGGTTCCTCAAGTTCATAACTCTAGCTCCTAGACCAGCTGGAAGATACCCTAACTAGGGGTGCCAACATCTTCTCTCTGGTCCTTACCAATATGGGGGATAGCTGTAGCATCCCCACTCTGAGGTCTTCCATTGTCAAATCTGACCACAAATCAGTCACATTCAAAGTAGCTATCACACGCCCCCCCCCCCACCCCACCCCCGCAGCAACTAAACTGAAAAACTTCTCCAAAGCAGATTATATCCTTCTAAGGGGTGGTATAAATAGCTTCACTGCACCTCTGCCCTCAGATGTAACTGGCAACTATACCAAGTCCCACAACAATGCTTTTTACAAGCACCTGTATAACTGCATTCACACAGCCATACAGCCATACCTGATAGGACCAAAACAAGCTTTCAAGGAAGAGCAAATCTGCTTGGTGGACAACTGCCATTAACAGGCTCTACAATAATAAGAAGAAATTGTTGTCCAAAAGTAAGAGGAGTATGCCCTAAAACGGAAACACTCCCTCCTCAGCATAAATAAGCAAATAACATAATAATGAAGCACTCCAAAGCAAGCAACAAATCCAAAATAGCGCCCTTAACTAACATCATAGCCTAAAAGGTAAGACCCAGATTTGCGCCAAACTGGTAGTTTATGATACCACATAGACTGACAAGTTGGACATGGTAGACCTGTTAGCTGACAGGTTATGTGAAAACTTCGCTTCCCTGTCCCCACCACACATACCCACTGACATTCCTTTCACCTGTTCCCCACCTTGTATCTCTAGAGAGCAGGTCATAAAAGCCATTTCTAAGGCCAACACACAGCATCTAAGGGATCTGATAACATCTGAGGCTGTGTCTTAAATGGCTGCAACCAGTATTAGCCACATCATTGTGTAGTCTTTTTAATCATAGTCTAAGCACAGGCTTCATCACAGCTAAATGGAAAATGGCCACCATTATCCCCTTGCATAAGGGTGGTGCTTCCACCAACCCGGGGAACTATAGACCTATTAGCCTAACTAGCCTAATCTACAAGGACATGTAGCAAATCATCATGTACCTTATCAACAAAGATATAGGTAATCTCCAAACATTTAACCCTACTCAGTTTGGATCTGTCAAATGGAGATCATACCTGTTAAACGTAGTGGACCTCTTTGAGATAGTCACCAAAGCCCTGGATGAGGGGAAAACTGTGCATGCAGCCTACCTGGACTTGGCCGAGGCTTTTGGTACTATTCCCCACTCAGGCATTATTGACAAACTCACCCAGCTTGGTATCGACCCTTATATTGTTAAGTGGTTTGCTAACTGGCTCGCTGATAGAATAGGGGAATCCACCTCCAACAGCAGACCCATAACCAGTGGTGTTCTACAGGGGTCAGTCCTGGGGCCACTGCTGTTCAGAATCTATTTCTCTGAAGTACAAGCAAACACTAAAGGTCTATGGCTGATAAGGTTTGCTGCTGACTGCAAATTGGGAGTCATCATAGAATCCTCAAATGATGTCAACATCCTACAACAGGGTCTTATGCAGGCAACTAATTGGTGCCAAAGATATGGCCTTAAACTCAATGCAAAACATGCATTATCATCCCTTTCAGTAAGAACATTGTTCCTACTAACTACCACATCAACGGAAACACCCTAAGCATGCATTCAGTGATGAGACACCTGGGCACAAAAGTTGACAGCAACCTTTCCTTTGATCACCATGTCTCTACAGTGGTAAGAAGGGCATTTTATATTGCTCATCTCATAAGAAAGGGCACTGCCTCCAGAAAAAAAGAAGTAATAATCTCCCTCTACTCTTCTCTCATGAGGCCAAATTGAGTACAATGCCCTTTTTGTATGTACCTTTCCAGGCACCTGCAGCAATTGGACAGACCACAATAGTTCCTCACAAGGAGTTTTCAATGTATTCAGCATCTGTCCTATGTGGATTGGCTGAAATCACTGTCACTTTATTCTGTTTCATACAGCTTACTTAGTATCAGTCTTTGGCTTGCGTATAAGGCAATCTCTGACTCTGCTTTATTTGAAATGCTGCATATCCATAAGTTCAATGGCTCACAGGTTACTAGCTCTAAAGACCTTAGCCTCGTATGTGACATTAATAAAAGCTGCTGGAGGGACAAGTTTGTCTCCCAGAGGTGACCACACCTGTGGAACAGACTCCCAATTCATGTCAAGCAGAGCACTTCTTTGGCCCTCTTCAAGCACAATCTGGATGATCGGATGGTTAATCAAATTCATCATGGGGGTTCCAACTGTGTGTCTCTCTTGGAGAGGTGTAATAGGTTCTGATCATGGAAAGAAGGGCAGAACTTGGCTATGCGTGTAAGTGACCTAGGGCCATTAGCCTAAGAATGTATGATCCTATTTACAGAAGGTTCTGCTGCTATACCTGCATTAATTCAGATTACCACTCTCAAGGCCTGAACTTAACTACTAAACATTAATGTTTCATTATTAGGATTGCTATTTTTTTCACTGTAATCATAATCTTTTCTTTTGCATACTAGCATAGTCTTATAGGACTTCTGGGTTTTTCTCCCAGGAATGGTTGTCTTGTCCTTAATGTCCTTTAGACTACGTGAGATCATTTACAAGGCCTACACTTTTAGCAATCTTCTTTCAATACACAATGTAGAAGACTGAGGTTGGAGGATGAGTCGAAGATTGTAACTTATGCACATGAAATTATTGTTCTTTTAAAGGAGAATTCCAGACTCTCCTACAATTTAACTCAATCCTTAGGTTTCTTTTCTGCCTACAACATAGTTCCAGTATTGTGTAGGTACCAGAAACCTGCTTGTACTATTTAAAACATGTATTTCCTTGCAATGGAATCAAAGGAAGGTAAAACCAACCTACTTTTTTTAAGCTTAACTTCTGACATATTTTGCAGAGGACTCTGTAGTTTAGCCTGTCTCTGTCAATCTTAGGTGGGCAGTTAATCCTGCTAATGTTAGGAACACAGCGGCTGATATAAAAAGGCAGAAAGCAGTGGAACTGTTTTCCACTGTTTTTATTGCAGAGAGGAGGAGAACTTAACACTCCCCTTTCACAGCAAAACAAATTAGATCAGTCAAAGGTTTAAAGGCAGTGTTCATCTCTTCTGAAAAATGTAGATAAGCAGCACACAGTATCGCAATGGTAATCTTTAAATGTTGGTTATTTATAATAGTTTATCTGTTAAGATAACTTAAGTGTAATATCAAAGAGTTCTGTGACATTTAGAGAAAAAATCAGAAATTATTTTTTCTTGTAAAGTATCAACACAATTACCATTTTCAAGCACCCACCACACACAGGACAGAACTTCAGAGAGACAAGTGGCAACCCTAGCAATTAGGTGCTCTGAAAATGTTCATTCAAAGGTCTTTTATGCTTTTTTGTGAAATCCTCCCAGAGGTGGATCATATCTGGTACATGCAGATCCATGGTAAGGAATTCTCATAGACTTTGAGTCAGTCCTTACATTGTTAGTGTGCATGAACATTTTGTAGTCCACAAAGGAAATGTGACCATTGATGGCAACCATAATATACAGCTGAATTTACTTTAACGTACATTTACTATGTGTTCTTGCATTAAAAAACATTTAGAAAAGGAAATCAGAAGTTACTTAACTGCACACACACACACACACACACACACACACACACACACACACACAGTCACACTTGTGCATTCAAACACAGTACTGCTTCCCACATATAGAATTCTACACGCTATATACATTTTTATATGTTCACACACAGATACATATATATCTGTATATATATATATATATATATATATATATATATATATATATATATATATATATATATATATATATATATATATATATATAGATATATATAAATATATATCTGTTGTGTGTGTGTTTATGTATAGACACACATATGGAGATACACAAAATTTCCATTTTGATTTGATTTCCTTTAAAGGACAGGAAGTACACACACCGGCATATAATCTAGTTCCCCATTACACAGACAGACAGACACACACACACACACACACACACACACAGGCACACACACTCATATGTTTTTGTGCACATGCACGTTTATATATATATATATATATATATATATATATATATATATATATATAAACATACACATACACAAACGCATGCATGCACTCATACTACATATATATGTGTGTGTGTGTGCAATATGGGTGCATACGACTATTTATACTAAATTTAACGTAGTGGAGTTAAGCATTGTTAATGTATACATTCTAGTAAATGTTGCTTAATGTTTTACTTATTCACTGTCATACATTGGCTATGTGTTGCACATGCAATCTTTGTCAATGTCATCATGTCAATATTTTTTTCTTTGTAATGCTAAGTGCTTTTATTACTTGTTATTATCTTTCCAGTGTAGCTTGAGTCGTTGCTGAAAAGGATCCTGGGAGCAGTTTACTTTCCTGGTTACCAAAGTATAAATAAATATGAAATAAAAAAAGAGGGAAGTGAACATGACAGAAATAATTAAGGAACTAGCGAAGCACATTTTAATTCTGTATCATTCAGGAGAGAGAAAAAACTTACCACTGAAGAGATTGAGAAGTAGCAGACAGACTTAGTTTGGAGTCCTACTACTTCTCACCAGAAAATGTCCAGCAAAGATCATTTATTGCATTGATAGTTTTCAAACCTCAGCATGAGAGTATGGGGGAACATCTCTTAATTCTCTTAGAACTACAAAATAATAATTTTACAAAAACCTGCCATTTACCTACTTTCTTTTGCTGGAAGTAACTAATAGCTATTTATAGCACAGAGCAAGCTCCGACAGACACACAAATGAGGCTCAGTCAGGGAAACACCGAAGTAGTTCTGTTACAGAAGGTGTATTTAGATGACAGTGCTTCACAGTTTTGTCATTCTATCTTAACGGCATGAAAAAACACCACCACTTCCTTATGTCTAGCATGACTCATATAAGCAGGACTTAAAATGTATTCTGAGAAGAAGGAATGAAAGCAAGAAAACAAGATCATGTTACCAAGGCAGGCCTCATCATCCACCATTTTGAGCGAAATACATTAAAATTGCAAAAGACGTACTTGGGGTGATTTTGAGCTATTAAAATAGCTCAGAAAACAAAGACACAATAAAAAAAAAAAAACATATTTTGAGTTCCAAAATGGGGTTTTCCTTTAAGATGCTGGTGCTGTTTTTCTAAATGCTTGTAGTTTTCCTTTTTTCTTACAAACTCTAGTGGATAAGACTGATATTGGATAGGGTGCTACAGTTGTAAGACCCCCTTCTGCATATTTAATACTCCACATATTTTACATTTGACACATTTTAAGGGTTGGCATGATTTTGACAGAGATGTACAAATTAAGATTTATTAAAGTAAATAATTTTTTCAAAGTGGGGGTAAATGCACTCAATAAAGCTTAATTTTGTAAAAACATGTGCAAGGAGGGTGCACATGGAAGCACGTCCCTAAATCATTCAAGAATGGAGCAACCATTTGGGATTTTCTTCTGGAAAAGGGACCTGTTTTACATGGCTTACTATCAAATGGTTGAAAGGCCAATAGCTGAAAGTGACATACCTGAATAACATATATGTGAAAATCCTTTATTCGACTGATTTTTTAAGGCATTTTTATCAAACACCTATTCAGAATATCGAAACTACAATGCAATTCAAATAAATGAACTCGAGCACTTCATTGTCATCGCCGAAAGCCCAAATTGCCAAAAACTAATTTTTGCCGAATTTCATTTCGTCTGAACATAGTAGTGGCAGTGTATATGACCTTTTCCCCACTCTAGTGCAATCCTGGAGTTAGAATATATAGTTGGGGGGGTGGGGAGCACAGCTCCTGACAGTGGGTGGTGTGGAGGGCATAGCCCCCCTCCTAGCTTGGTTTCATACTGACCAGTTTCTGTTAAGAGGGTAAGCAAGTAGTTTTAATCAAACTGGGTTTGGTGGAAGTTTGGTTTCGCAAAAGGTGGAGAAATGTTGAAAATGGTAGAAAATGTTGAAACATTTTGAATTTCAACATTTTGAATGCTTTCAAGTTATGAATTTCAATAATATGATTCTATGTTATGATAGCTTTACATTCTGAACTTCAACTATTTGATAGTAAATAAGAGATGAGTTCCTGTGGTGGTTATCAACAGATCTTTCCATTTATAATGACACAGCTGCATTGAGGTATGTATTTTTGACATTTGTATAAACTTCCTGTTAACAAAGTCTTTATTTGTGAGGGGATTATTTTGAGAGTGTTACACATTTGTACAAACACACTTCCAACACTTTTACAGGTACTTAAAAAGCAAGCCCACAAGAACAAAGTAAATGAACACACTGTAAACTGTAGACCACGGAGCAAAAAAAAAAAACAGACACCAAGATAGCGCTTTCATTCACTTTAATATAAACTGAACTTTATCAGAAATGAATTTATCCATCCACATATCCAATATATGTAGGAAAATCCAAGTGTCACATGATGTAGAACTACTCATTAAAAAGTAAAGAAACAATTTAAGTAAAAAGTGTATATACACAAACATATACATGTCTCCATAAACCTATATGCATATGCAGATTCATCATTGGTTGTTCTATAGAATTTAAACACATCAACATAAGATTTTGGGCAAGGGGCCACTACACTTGTAATACAAAAAATGTGGTATATGTGGGTTTTTGTAATTCCTGCACCAAGTTTTATGTTGGTAAAATGATCAGGGCTCTTAAACAGAGAATTTATGAGCACACTTTAACCATAAAGAAAAAAGATGCTTCCAACACTTTAGCCAGACACTCAGTAGTTTGTGGAAATTTTAAGAAATTTTCTTTTTTTGTGTTGGAGCAGGTTGAAACAAGTCCATTTAGTGGAGATTATAAGATCCCTTTAGAGTGTAGGGAAAGTCTTTGGTAGAACTTGTTGGTGGCAGATCAGCCACCTGGTCTCAACGAGATGGTTAACATTAAGTGCTTCTTACAAGCACAAAGACCTTAATAACCACTACTTTCTCATTTTTTATATAGTACAGTTTGTTAGATGAAAGTGCATTTTAAATGTTTTAAACGTTTCAAATGCTTCATTTTTGATATATGCATATATGTTTATGGATACATATATGTTTGTGTGTATACACTTTCTACTTTGATTGTTTCATTAATTTTTAATGAGAGGTTCTGCATCATGTGACACTTGGATTTTTCTATATATATTGGCTTTTTGGATGGATAAGTTCATTTCTGATGAAGTTCAGTTTATATTAAAGTGAACAAAAGTGCTAGCTTGGTGTCTGGTTTTCTTTTGCTCCATCTTCTCCAGTTTACAGTGTGTTCATTTACTTTTACAGGTACATTATTACCTTAATATTGATTGGCCAGTGGTACCATTATTGTAAGATGTGCATGGTCTCAGATGTGTCTTGAAGCTAAATCATCAGGTTATTAGAGATCAAACCAAGAAAGTCATTCAGCTTTACTAAAGCTGCAACTACTATTTATGTGATAAGGCTTTGATGTGAGTAGAGAATTCATTAGCCACAGTCAGTGCCAGTGTGAAAGTAAAAAGATTTAATAGTTGCTAATAAATTCCTGCCCAGAATCTTCTAGGTCTGGAAGGGGAGGATTGCTGGAGATTATTGAAATACTGTTTTTCTTACGTTTCTAAACGTATGGAAGGAGTACTGTGTTACGGAAGCAGTGCTGTGTTTTAGATGTGCAATACCCTTTCCACAACATGCCCTGACACAGTATGGCACTTTTGATGTCAGGTGTGATCCAGGAATAAAAAGATGCATGAACTCAAATTTCAAATGGTAAAAGAGAATCAGTCATAATGACAGGAAGCCATTAAAGTATCATACAGTATCATTTATGGATAACAAAGGGGAAGTGATCTCATGTGCACATTGGAAGTGAAACTCTCATGGGTTCATAGGTAAGTACTAAGCTATTGGCCCTAGGGCATAATCAAGCCAAGCCAAAATGTTTCGGCTTTCACCTCCCATGAAGTTTAGTTACCTGCACCTCTATCGAGCAGGGCCAAAGATGTGATTCCCGGGATGAATTTCCTGTTTCCCATCAACTCATCAAGATTCCTCTTGAAGAGCGCTAGTGAGTGGCTCTGCCTAACATATATGGAGACCTTATTGCAGAGCAAGGGGAGTCTCTGGGACACGAATCTCTCCCTCCAAGTCCTGTTTCTTGTTGCTGTCAGGTTACTGTCCCTTGAGCGTGTAACTCTGGTGGATTAGGTTTTCCTTCGGTGGAGCATTTCCAGCAATTCGGGTTTTGCCATAGCCTTGTATGCTAGGCATAAGTCACCTGTGAGTAGTTGGTACACAACCGAGTATAGTTTGAGTTTTTTTAGCCTCGGGGCATAGGGCATGTGTTTAAGGCCCGTTATTCTCTTTGTGAGGTACTTTTGAGGCCTCTCCAGTTGTTGCAGATGTCTTGTAAGGTACATCCCGAATGAGGCATTGTATTCAATTATGGGTCTAATGAGTGATGAGTAGAGGGGGACAATAACTTCCTTATTCCTAGATGCAAACCCCTTTGTGATAAGATGGGCCATGTAGAAGGATTTTCTAACCACTTTAGCAATGTGGTTATCAAAGGAGAGGTTACTATCCACCTGTGTCCCTAGGTCTCTTATCACACTCTCTGTGATAAGTGGGCTGCCACCTATGTTGTAATTCACTGGTACTTGGTTTTTCCCAAAAGGTAAGACAATGCACTTTTTGGCATTTAACTTGAGGCCGTAATTTTGGCACCATGTATCTGTATCAGTGAGACCCCTCTGAAGGATGTCTACATCAGTATGAGTCTCAATTATGGTGCTCAGTTTGCAGTCATCTGCAAACTTTGTTAGCCATAATCCCTCCATGTTTGCTTGTACCTCGGAGAAATAGATGCCAAACAGGAGGGGTCCCAATACTGAGCCCTGTGGTACTCCACTAGTCACAGGTTTGGAGTCTGATCTAGTGTTCCCTTTTCTCAATGAATGGGTTCTATCCGCGAGCCAGTTGGCAACCCATCTTGTTACGTAGGGGTTTATGTTTAGGTTAGTGAGTTTGTCTATAATTCCCGAGTGGGGAACTGTATCAAAGGCCTTGGCAAGATCAAGGTATGTTGTGTAGACCACCTTCCCTTCATCTATTGCCTCAGTGACCTTTTCAAAAAAGTCAACCAGATTGAGGAGACATGAGTGTCCCTTTATGAACCCAAACTGGGTAAGGTCTAGAGTGTGTAGGTTTCTGATGCCTTTGTTTATGAGTTTCATGATGATGTGCTCCATGGCCTTACTGACTAGGCTCATCAGGCTGATGGGGCGGTAGTTCCTGGGGTCAGTGGTGGCACCTCCTTTGTGGAGTGGGATGACTGTTGCCATGCGCCACTCTGTGGGCACATAACCTGAGATGAGGCTGTGGTTGAACATCGTATTAAGGTTCGTTTTGGAGTTCATGTATCTTGTAGACTGGGATGCTGTCAGGTCCCATAGATGCTGTGTTTATTTCTTTGGAGAGTGCTGTTTTCACATGGGTGTCTGTGATTTCAGGGGCAGCACAATCGTCTGATATGGATATGGGTCCTCTAGGTGGTGAGGGTGAGGTTAAGTTTGCACTGAACCTATCTGCCTATATATTGACAATATCAGTTGGTTCAGTGACTTTTGAACCATTATGCTGTAGCTCAGAGCAGATCTGAGTGTTGCAGTTTAGGTTCTTGACATAGATAAAAAATTCCTTGTGGTTGTCTTTGGTGTCTGTTGCGATTTTTCTTTCAAAGTTCACCTTAGAGGTTTTTATGAGGGTTCTTAGCTTTTTGCTAAGGGTAGTCAGGGATCCCCTACCATTCCTGGGTTTTTACTCTTTTTTGTAATAATTTCTTCCTTCTACTGTAGAACATATTCATGGCCGGGGTTCACCAGACTGGTTTCCTCTTTTTGGAGGAATGGATCTTGGTCTTGTTTAGGATAGCACGGTCCATGCACTTGTGTAAGTGCTTGTAGAGTGCTTTTGTGTAGGATACAGCAGATACATTCATATTTACATTCTGCGTGGGAGTAACAAAATTTGCCAGCTATGTTTTGAGTAGCATAAAGTTTACTTTGGAGAAGTTTTTTTATCATGGTTTCCCTGGGAGGGGGTGAGGGTGGTATGTAGATATCTAGGGTGATGAGTTTATAGTCTGATCTGACCAATGATGAATTTACCACAGGTGTGGAGCATTTCTCCCCCATGTTGGTGATAACCAGGTCCAGTATATTGTTACCTCTCATGGGGGTGATAATAAGCTGGTCCAGGGCATTTGAGTTTATATATTCGAGGAAGCACTAAGCAAATGTATTAGTGCTTCCATAGTTTTCCCAATTAATGTTTGGGTAATTGAAATCAACCAGTATAAGGGTGTTCGGTTGGACCTTCATGTTTTCCAGTATCTCAAGGAACAAGGAGTGGGTGTCTTGGGTCAGCGATGGTGATCTGCAGCAAGCTACAATCTGAATTGCAGCTTTGCCCATTGTGAGCTGCACTTGGATGATCTCCGAGGCATCATACTTTTCAACTAGTCTGGAGGTGTGATTATCCTTGAATATGGATATGCCTCCTCTCTTTGTATTTCGGTCTGAGTTTTGTGGCCGAATTGTGTGATATGAGTTGTAGCCTGGTATCGCTGGGGTGTTCTCTTGAGCCTTGAACCAGGTCTCCATTACTGCACAAATATCGATGCTCTCCATATTGAGAAGTGTCTCGAGAGAGTGCATTTTGAGGTTTAAACTCCTAGCGTTGAGCAGAATGACCCTCAGTTTTTTGTCACTGGTACTTGTTACGATGGTGGATTTGTCTTTTGGGCCTTGCCTAAAAAAGGCAATATGGGGATGGCAAGAGCCCTTGACATTATCCTGAATTCCAGGGGTGACAGGTGCAAGCCACCTCTTGTGAAGAATCGAGGATTGTCAAGCATGTCATCCCAGGCAGACAGATACTGGATCACCTTTGAATGACACCAGAAACGTAGCCAATTGTTGAAATTTATCATTTTTTCCTTGTACTGAGATATCATTCTTAGTGATGGTATGATGCTGCTCAGGGCTAGGGTCATACCTGGCTTGGTTACATGATCAGCAAGCTCTTCTATGTCCCTTTTCATGTAGTCCAAGGAGGTATGTCTCAGTTCATTCACACCAACATGGACAATGACAGAGCCGTATTTGTACTTGTCATGGAGTGACCTGAGTGCATGGGTAATGTGGCGGATTCTGGCACCTGACAAGCATCTGGCAGTGACCTTCTCTTTGTTCAGCCTGGTGAAAGGGACATCTGTATGCCTGACTATGGAGTCACCTATTACAAGTGTGTTATATATGGTGTTTTGCCTTAAGGGCTGTGGTTGTCTGGCACACTGGTTTTGGAGGTTATGTGTTGATTTCAGTGTGTTAGTGGTGTAGGTTGCTTGTGTGTCTGCTTTGGAGGTCTCTGCTGTTTCTACAGATTTTTATTTATAGCCTCATAATATGTCTTTATGTATCTATGTGTGGGGTTTGCAGCTGCATGTTTGGTGGGTCTAGGTGCAGTGAGTGGGCTGTTGCAGGTTGGTACCTTCTCCTCCTGACTGTCAAATCCAGTCATGGCTGGAGAGAGCTTTGCTTCAAGTTTGGCTATGTAAGTGCATCTCTCGCAGATTTTGGTGTTGTGTGGTAGGAGGAGAGGGTTGTCCGTGCACATGAGACATTTGTGACACTGCCTCAGGATGCCCATATTCATTAGGTGAACAAGAGGTTACCCTGGGAGCTGGCTCATGGACATGTCTGAGACAGTTTCAGAACTTTTTCTTATTTACCTGGTGGGGAGAGTAGTTTGGCTGTTCCCTAGAAACAACTGTAGAGGATCGAGTACTATAGGGTGTTTGTGCTTCTGTCTCTTTTTGGATCAAGTGCTAGTCCTAAAGCACTGATCTGAGTCCTAAATCTGGAAGAACTGGCTAGTGCTTAGGGAAAATCTAAACAGCAGATTCAACGGAGCCGGGAATAGTTTAACCTTAGCGAACCACCGCTGCGCTATGCGCAAAACCGCGCAAATGCGGTTCTTATACCAGAAAGATTAAAGAGATAGAAATTAGCCCAAAATGGCCAATAAAACTACAGTTTCTGGGCAGACACCACTCCTCCAAGGAGAGGTAGGCTGTTCAGAGCTCCCCACTCTCACTGGTGAACATAGAAACTTCATTTTTGCCCAAGTAAGGTCTGGCCAACACAGAAGCATAAACACAGTCCAGGTATCAGCAAGTATCTGAAACTGGACTTTTCTAGCTTGGTAAGGCGGGAAGATAGCAAGAATTTTTTTTGTTTTGTTTTTTTTCAGTAAAACAGTGGAAACAAATGAAAAAGCACTTTTAAAGAACAGTAATGGCTGTCGCACGTGTGTGGGAAGCCAGTAACAATAAAAAAATACAATTTACAACAAAAAACGATTTTTTAAAGTGCAAACACAATGCACGTTTTTCTAGTGTAAAATTCTGGAAGTTTCTGACTAACCACCCTTGATCCCTCCTTATTATCCTGATAAACCAATATTCCTGTAAAAGGGAGTCAACATAAAGTAGATTTCCTCATTTGAATGCATGTAAAAACAACTCCTACAATCATTACTTGTAACTGGAGAAAGTTTGTGAAGTGCCTAATGCCATGAATGCAATGAAACATGGGCAATATTGAAGCTGTCAGGTTTGTGCTGTTTAGAAACTTGCTTTAGTACACTTAACTCTGCAGAATTTATACATCCCTACTACATGTACATGCATAAGTGATGTGGTATAACATGACGTTTATGCATTCCTCCCTCAGGTACACGCAGTCAATGTCCTTGTCTTCCATAACAAAATATGTCAGTGTGATGCAATTTGCAGAAGGTCACCTACACATGCCCTTTCAATGGGAAAAGAGCAAAGCAAAGAAATCATGCAAATATTCAGTTCTCAGTAATAGTTTAATGTTTTCATTTGTGAGCATAGCTGCATAACTTATAATGACTAGTCTAAGGTACTAATGAAGTAGTGAGGACTACTGAAAATCAAAATTTTGTTTAGAATTGTGGGTCATATGAAATACAAGGCAAACAAGACCTGTGACCATTTATGTCTTGCTAGTACTCTCGCTCAGACTGAACCTCTTCTCTCAAGAAGGGCCAGTCAAGCCACTGGTGAATTTGTAAACATCCACCCAATTATTCAGTTAACATATAAAGGGTGATAAGTATCACATTGATTCTACAGGAACAGAATGTATTGTCTAATGAATTTCTCTCTCCATCTTATTTTATTTATCTACTAGCAAAGATTTAGATCTCTTTTTCTGGTGTTTGTTCAACTATTTGATTTGTCAAGATACAAAAGATCCTAGACTACTGGGTCCTTAATGGCAGAGGAGGCAAAGCACAGATCTCCTCCCTGGAGTCTGTAAGGTACTGAATACAGGGACAATATTTCCAAGTTTTTTTTCTGACAGCTTAGGGTTTATAAGTAAATGTTTCCATGAGGGTTTCTTTTTAACTATGTGGACTAGATGTTGCTGCTTCTGATGAGATTGTATTCAGCCAAGTAGAATTACCATAAACGAAGTAGAGCCTGCTTAGTTTGGAATGCAACCGAGGAGGGTGGTATATAGTCACTAAGTATAAAAGACATAACTCTGACTACTGTGATATGATTTGTTGGGGTTGATAAGGGCTGTTCAACTGTAGAACCTTTACCAGATGTTTTAATGGTCACAGTCTCCCAAAAGCTAATAAATGTGTCCAGTCTATCCTGTGTTCATAACATTGTCATCATCATCATCACCGTCATCATCCAGCCCCCTTTTGCACAACTTTACATACTGTCAACATATATCAGGTGTTGCCACCGGTCACCTTTCAGATCCAGTCTCTTAACTTCTTCTATAGTTATGCCCATCTGTTGCAGATTTTCTGTCATGCAATCCATCAATCTGTCGGATGGATGCTCTCTTTTCTTCTTGCCTTTTTCCTGTGTCTCCAAAACTGGCTTTACCAAATCATCTTCTGTTATCCTGCATATGTGACAGAACCACTGTAATATATTCTCCATGACCTTCTCTGCAATGTGGAAAACCTTGACTTCTACTCCAATGCCCTTCTTTCTTTATATAATGCACAATGTGCATCCTACTACCTATCACAGACAGAAGGATACTCAGACAGTTCCAATAGTAGTAGGAGCAATGGGTCTTATAAAAAGAAGTTTACAGTCATACTTAGATATGTTACCAATACATGTAACTCCATACGAATTACAGAAGGAGTCATTACTGTGCACGCGCACTGCTGCTGCGAAGAGCACTTCTGGCTTACATCAAAGATTGAAACAATACTAATTTCATGAACTTTAATCAAACTTTGATTTAGGAATGGGGTACATTCCCATCATGGTACTAAAACCCAAAAGACTTGGAGAAATTATAAAGGGGAAACCTGAAAAAATTTCCAACCTGCTACCTGACAGATTTGGCACATACTTCATTCCCCTGTCCCCACCAGATATACCCCAAAGCATACCTGACACCAGTCCTCTACCTAGTATTTCCAAAGAGCAGGTCATATCCACACTCTCCATGGTCAAACACACAGCATCTATGGGACCAGATAACATCACAGGCTTCTTACTAAACAACCATAAACAAGATACAGCAGAACCACTTGGCACTCTTTTCACCCATAGCCTGAGTGCTAGCTTTGTTTCAGCAGAATGGAGAACAGCAACAGTAATCGCCTTACGCAAAGAGGGTCCATCAACTGACCCTGGGAAATATAGACCCATAAGCCTAACCAGACTTATCTGCAAGAATCATAATGAACCTCATCAAGGATATAGGTGACTTCCAAACTCTTGACTTGACCCAGTTTGGCTTGTTTAAGGGCATATCTTGCTTACTAAACTTCTGGACTTCTCCAAGAGTATCACCAAAGCCATGGATGAGGGCAAAGCAGTACAGACTGCCTACCTTGACTTAGCCAAGGCTTTCAACACAATCCACCACTCAAGTGTCATTGAGACACTCTCCCAGCAGGGATTAACCCATATGTCACCAGATGGGTAGTAAAGTGGCTCACCGACAGAACAGATACTGTCAAAGTTGGGAATGCCACCTCCACCAGTAGACCAGTTATTAGTGGTGTACCACAAGACTCTGTGCTGAGCCGACTACTATTTGGAATCTACTTCTCTGAAGTTCAGGCAAAAGTAGGTGTCCTGTGGCTTACCATGTTCACTGATTATTGCAAACTGGGTGCAGTCACTGAGTCCCCAAATGATGTTACTATATTACAAAAGGGGCTAATGCAGACAAATGACTGGTGTCAAAGCCATGGACTAAAACTAAATGCAACAAGGTGCATTATTATCTCCTTTGGCAAAGAGGAAGTCCCTGCAAATTACAAAACTGACAGCAGCCCCGTAAGCTCAAACACAATGATGTGAGATTTGGGAACACAGGTTGATAGCAATCTAAGCTTTGATCACCATGTGTTCACAATGGTAAGGAAAGCCTTCTATGTTGCGCATTTCATAAGTAAGGGCATAGTATCCAAGACTAAGAATGTTATAACCCCTCTGTACTCGACCCTCATCAGATCACTAACAGAGTACAACTCTCCCTTTTGCATGTACCTCGCCAGACAAGTGCAGCAGCTGGAGAGACCACAGACATTTCATACTAAGAAAATTCAGGGCCTCTAAAACATGACCTACATGGAAAGACTGAAAGCCATGTCACTGTACTCTGTATCCTACAGGCTGCTGAGAGGCGACTTCTGCTTGGCCTACAGAGCAGTCTCTGACTCTGCTCTAATGGAAATGCTGGACATCTGCAAATTAAATGGGACAACAGTCACTTGCCCTAGGGATCTCAACCTAGCCTGTGGCATTAACAGAACATGCTGGACAAATACATCTCCAAGAGATTACCACTCCTCTGGAATAAACTCCCAATTCATGTGAAACAGAGCTCCTCAATGACCCTATTCAAACATAACCTAGACAATTGGATGGAGGACTGTAAATTCTCCCAGGAGTGGCACCTATGTCCCTCATGGACAGGGGCAGATGGTGCTGATCATGGACTTGCTCTGAGAATAACAACCATCTAGTCAATGTCAATTAAGGAACATGGGTAAAACATGTCTAGGGTTGTAAAGGCCATCGGCCCATTAGTGAAGTAACCTTCTATGAACCTCATACACATCACCTGACACTGTATTCCACTAATGCCATTTGGCTGCAGCATGTTTGATTCCAACTCTGACCTCCTCCTTCTGATTTCCCTTTTCCTCAACCACATATCCCTAACTCTTAAAGCTGTTAACCAGTTGCACTATTCACTCTTCTATACACATTTTCGGCTTCTTCTTATGTGTCCATTTGCTGTCATGACAACTGTTTTGTCTGTGCTTAGTTTCATTACATGTACCTTCTGCTTTGTATTCTAGTTTCCTCTCATTTGCCAAAGTTCCTATTCAGAGTTTGAGTGTAGTACCACATCATCTGCATACATTAGCTTTCACCCAAACACAGACTTCCTCAGAAGTATCACGGGTAAAAAATGAACACCATTTAATAAAACAACTTAGGCAATTTCCTACATCCAATCACTCCTCATAACTAATTTTAAAGGAATCCACTCCATGTTAAATACATATACATGCATCAGACTTGAGAAAAATTAAATATTCTAAGACAAAATTAAAAGGTCAGGTGTTTCAAAAAAACGTTAGTCATAACCCCTTGCCAAAATGTATATAACTTATATTATATATGATTTCAATTTTAAAACACTCATAATTGATGCTATCCTTTTCAAACCAGGGTGATTATATCTCAACTCAGTATACTTTATTAAGTCATTCCATGGACCCCTCCTCCTGATTTTAACTATCTTGTCCAACCCAAACAACAAAAAAGAATGATTATTAAATTGGTCAATGTGCTTAAGCAATGTCTTGTTACTGTGAGCAATGTCATAAAGGTGTTTATATATTTTTTCTTTAAATTTTCACCTTCATTTTTCCCACATAAAAGCGACAACACTGACCCGCTGACACATTGCTAGGTATACCATCCCTTTAGTACTGCAGTTATAATGGAATTTCACTCAAATCACTATATTATCAGTCTTCATAGTGTCACCTGCCATAACATACCAGCACTGGGAAGAAGAGATACATTTAAAGGTACCTTTCTGACCATAAAACATCAATTTCTCACCATTTTCATCTGATTCCAATAATATTTTAATCTGTCTTGCCTTTTTGTAAAAAGAATTAGGTTTATTTCCAATAACCACAGTAACTTCACTGTTTCTAGAAAATATTACCCATTTTTTCTCTGCAATTGTTCTTATATTCTATCGTTACTGAAGGTCAACACTGTTGACTGAAATAAGTCTGATTTCTTGGTATTGTCCTAAGTAAATCTAAACTATCTGTTGCTGATATTAATGGACTTACTGAAAAAGTATTCTTCCCTCGTTTTAATAATTTCATTATGGACATTTAGAACCGATCCACTAGGATAGCCTGTAGTCAAAAACATCTGCATCAGCTTATCACATTCATCAAGAAAAGTTTTCTTATAGCCATTTTGTTGTTGTTGAAGAGTTTTGTGTTTGGTTATCAGTACTTCCATGCCATACAGTAGCTTTACTAATCAGTACTGTCTGACCTGTTTGCTGATGCAGGCCATCACCAGTATAGACAGGAGTGGGCTCAGAGATGAACCTTGATGCACACCCACTTCAACTGAAACATCTTCTTCAGGTCTGAACACAGTTCATACATATGTCACTGGGTCCTCACTCATATCCTGTTCTAATTCTATAAATATTTATGGGACTTTTAACCAATATGAGATTGTCTAAATCAGCTTTCTTGTGACTTTGTTATATACATTCTTGATGCCTAGTAATGCTGAGTTGTACTCTTTCCTCATCTCCTGCTTCTTCTCCACCATCTGTCTCACTACTAGTATCAGAATAGTTGGATTAGTTCTACTGCATCCAAATCTGATATCAAACTAGTTATCTTCTGTTTGACTTTTTACTGTTTCATCTATTTATCAATCACCTACAATAGAACTTTTTTACTTGAATATTGTACCTCTGTGGTGTTCTCAGTTGTTAATATCCTTGCTCATGTCCATTGACACTAACAGTCTTATATGCCAGTTATCTCAGGTATGCACTTCTCTATATTAGGATCAGTATCCTGAAGATCCATTTTTACTCAAATGCAGTCAGCATACTGATTATAATCTATTGTGCCTTCACCTGAGCCTGCCACTTTATCCTGATCTCATTTTTCCTTAGAGACATTTGTACTTTTTGCATGCTTTTTTTCACTGTACACTGTGCATGTTGCAGGACAGGTTCTATTTTCTCTTCATTTAGAAACTTCGCAAAGTATATCTTCCATTTTCCCTTGTTATCACATGGACCTTGAGAAGAGTGTAACTGGCATTACCAATTCATGGCATAATAAAACTAGCTTCTTGTGACCTGATAGACATTCTTTGCATATCCGCTGAGTAACCTTAAAGAATCTGTAAGAAACCCTCTGTGAGTCATCTGTTATACCGCTTGAGTATTATTTCTTAGACTTGCCCATCTTTTTTGTTCTACTTTCTGTACTCATATTTTCTCTTGATAACCGCCTTTTGCATTACAACATCTGCTTTCCTTCTGCATCTTATTTCTCTGGCTGGATGACAGCTCTGTTCTATCACCTTCACTTGTGTCATTTGAGACACAGACATTATTTTACTGTCCCACCTATTTCCTTTTTTCCTGAGTTACCAGAGCGATGAGTATTTCCTTGAACTCAGTCAAATTCTTGATCTTCAGCCTTGTCTTTGTTAACTTAGATCCTTTTCTGTTCATTACTTGCAACTGATTTTGGCCAAAACTACAAAGCAACTATAAATAACACCTCACAGAGTTTTTACTATGTTTATGCAGGGGGGCAAGCCCCCCTGCACACCCCCCATAAATTAAATATATCAACTCCAAGGTCGCACTACAGTGGGGGAAAAAGTTAATTTCCTAACCCCACTGTAGTGTGACCTTGGAGTTGGTATATTTAATTTACGGGGGATGTGGGGGTGGAGCCCCCCACTTGGGGGGTGCAGGGGGGCTTGCCCCCTGCATAAATGTAGCAAACAGTGTCTGGGATGTTATTTATAGTTTATTTGTAGTTTTCAATGTTTTGAGATTCAATGTTATGAGTTTTAGACGTTTTGAAGTTTAGATGTTATGGTCTTGATGTTTTGAGTTTAGATGTTTTGATAGGTAACCGTCAGGAACAACACCAAAAATAAGGAAGATGAACAAATACGACAGTCCAGTAATCGCCAAAAAAGTAGTTTAATTGATTTCTCTCTAGTGCCTCGGCACACAATGCCTTTATTGGAGTTATTTGCTCATACTACGTAAAATGACTATTATTTATTATTTTATTTTTGTTTTTATTTTATTTTACATTTGTTTACCGGGAATGTACAACTGGGCCAGTGAAGGCCCAGGGAGAAAAGCTCCAATGAGCAAAATTTACAAAAAGTTTACAAAAAAATTACAAAAAGAGATAATGTTTAATAGTAATGGACTACTCATATATGAAAAATGTATTTTACAATAAAATACACAATAGACAGTAAATAATTTCAATGCATGATGTGCTAGTCAAGTAAATGATGATATTAATAAACTTAACAATAGAAAAAACAAAGAAAAATTAAATATAGTTGTAGAGTAAGAGAGATACAAGATATGATTCAGTAGGGAAGAACAGAGATCAAATTATAAGATAGATTATTCTAAAATAGATTGAGATAAAAAGATATATTCTGAAAGAGATAAAGTTTCAGAGATATATTTCAGCCTGGTTTGGTACAGGAGCAAAGCCAGTTGTTTTTCCCTTTGGAAGACCTCATTTGCACATTTTTCACATGCCAGTTTATCAGTCTATGTACTTTCCTACACATTTTAATGTGAACTGAATAATTTTTGGGCTCCCACAGTAACTTTTTTTAACAAGTTTCTGAAGACTTGTCAGTATGGCATATAACTAAGTCTTATTCACAGCTATCAAGATGCAGTAGTGTTTCCTTTGCAAGTGTCTGGTATTTGTCTTCATCCTGTCTTCCTACTGCAGCAGTGAACAAAATATGATTAACTTTTCCTCTGCCAAAGGCAAACATACCTTTTCTTCTGCAGATTTATGCTATTCAGTCTCCTCTAAGTACACTGCCATAAATTTCTATTTAACTTTGTATATTCATGTTTTTCTGTAGCTCTCTTTCTCTTGCCTTTTGCCCATGTCAATGTACTGTCCACAATGTACAAGTTGTGCATTATCCACTCCAGTCAGATTGCCATTTCATTTACATTCCATGTTGAGCTCTTCAGTATTCTCTTACCCACCTTCACAATCCATCCCAGGACACCACAAAGAGATTTCTATAATAGTACGTGTATTTGTTTCACTCTCCGAAAAATGGAATTTCCTTGTGGTTATTTCTCTAAAGGAGTAAGAAGACAGTAATGATCTGCCATAAAGAACATTATCACTTGGCTCCTTATTTCATTTTACATGCTACTTGCCTGCCAGTCTGTCAGTATCCCTGTAAGTGTACAGTACTCAGTAGTGACTCTGTAAGTGTACTGTACACAGTAGTGACCCTGTAAGTGTGCAGCACCCAGTAATGACCCTGTAAGTGTATAGTACTCAACAGTGACCCTGTAAGTGTATACTACTCAGTAGTGACCCTGTAGGTGTACACTACCCAGCAGTGACCCTGTAAGTGTACAGTACTCAGTGGTGACCCTGTAAGTGTACAGCACTCAGTAGTGACCCTGTAAGTGTACAGGACTCAGTAGTGACCCTGTAAGTGTACAGGACTCAGTAGTGACCTTGTAAGTGTACAGCACTCAGTAGTATCATCAGCAGTGACTTTGCCTAGTGCAGACATCTGGGTTGTATATGGTCCTGTTCTGGGAATACTATCCATGTATGCTCTAAAGCATTAATGTTCACTCTTTCCCAAGGAATTCAAATAGTGAGAAAACTGACGGTTGTTATATTTGTACTTTTTTTGTTTTTTATGATTTCAGCCTTAACTTTAATTTAGCTTAATTAACTTCATATACCCTAGCACTGTAATATTCACACAGAAAAATCATAACATTGTTTGCTTGAAGTAATGTACATATGCTGTATATATTTCAGTGTAAAGCATTAATAAATATATATATGAACACTACAGAAATGATTCAGTATTTCATACAACAGCTGCTGTCCATCTGCAGAATGCAAAAATGTATGCGTATCCAGCTAGTGTACATATATGCTTCTGTGTCAGATCAGAATGAGTATGCACTTTGGTGCTCAGACAGCATGTGTGTATGTTTCTGTGCCCAGCCAGTATGTATGTATGTACGTATGCTTGCATCCAGCCTGTAATCATGTACACATTTCCATGCCCGGCTAGTATACAGCTATGCTTCCATGCCCAACCAGTATGTACATAGGCTTCAATGCTCAGACACTATATGTTTATGCTTCTGTGAACATCCCATATGCATGTATACTTACATGCCCAGACAGGAAATGTACACACTTTTGTGTCTCAACAAGTATGCCTTTATTCTTCTGTCCTCCGCTGTTATGCACATACACATCCTTTATGAGACCAGTTTCATAATGGTCATTTTTTTTATTTGTTTAAGCATAGTTTCTCATAGCTCTGTTTCATCAGAGGTATTTGCTCACTACTTCTTGTAGCAATATGCATACATTTGAATTATAGGTGTTAAGAGACTGATAGCATCTCAGGCACATAGTGATAATATGAAAAATAAAAATGTACACTTCTGCACCCTGCTGGTGTGCATGCACACTTTAAGCATGTTGCATCCCTTAACCTAGGTATACATTAAGTTCTTCCCCCTTTACATTTGACATAGCGTAGCAAATATGAAAGAAAAAAAAAGAGTCAACATTATGATTTGATATTGTATTTTTAGATCCCACTTCAAAATGCATGTAAAACTTTCCTGTGATTGGAATTACGTCTAAGCAATTGTCAATAAACCTCATGAATATATTACATTTTAGTATGAATACTTTCTTTCTCACAGTAGTATCATGCAGTATTACTGTTTTACTCACTGATGTTTATTAAGTGCAGTAGTACCTATTCAGTCTTGTCACACTCGTAAAGTTTCTTAAACAAAATCGTAGTCTCTCCACAGCTGCAGTCTCTGAACAAAAGTGCTATGGTGCTCAATAAAGCTGCACCATGGTTCCTCTGGGCATGGAATCATGAACCACCTATGCCCTTTAAGTTACTTTGCTTTGGAAGTTGGGATTACAGCACTTCTGCCACTGAAAGGCATCGTTTGACTTTAATCATCCATTCCTCTTTGGACAAAGTTCTGATCTGTCACCCCCGGGGGTTTGAACATAGCTTCCATTTTTGACTGGAAATACCTCACAGCCTTTCACACTGAGTTAATAGTATTTGTGTATCTACTGTCTATATAAACATCTCTTAGTTTATTTCTTTCCTGGCATTTTTTAATTGGATTCACCATGAATGCTTGCTACCTAAAGACTTGTATCTAACTTGTCTCATCACAGAAGATCAAAAAGTACAATTCCACTGTGCAACTTACTGAAATGCATACAGTCATGCTGCTAAATCTATGAGCAAATGTGACAAAAAGAGGATGTTTTGTAAGGAAGCCACTGTGCATTTCTCCATGTGTGTGGCAAGTCCCTTTCACATCTCCTCATATTATTACTCTTTTAACCTCGTTGTTGCACATAAGAGAAAAAAATGATTCATGACAGAAAATACAAATTATGTACAGAGGACATCCTTTTACTCAGGTTCCTATTACCTGATCGAACGTTTAGGTTAAGAAATACCTAAACGTTAATCTGGTAATAGCGAAAGCAAAAACCCGCGAACGGCCGACTTAATGCAGGGAAAGAATTCCCTTGGCAGTTATGCAGATTTTGGCCTTTCACAACTGTAGAGCAATCTTGGGATTGGTATATTTAGTTAGGGGGTGTGGGGGGCACAGATCTCCACATTGGGGGTTGTGTGAGGCAAATCCCCCCACTTCATTTTGGTTTAATTTTTTTTTTCTGTGGCGGAGGGAATTCATTCGCTACATTAAATCGGCAGTTCACTGTTTTAATTTTTCAATATTACCTAATCGACGTTTAGGTATTCGCTAACCTAAATGTTTGATTAGGTAATATAGATGCATTTACTCTTCCTCTGAGGTGTGCTAGTCTTGGACCACTCATAAATCGTTAGTAAGAGTGTATGATCAATGAAACAGTGAACAACTGCCATATTAAGACAGTATGTTCAAGCATATGAAAATAAAGAAAGAACAAGTAAAAGTAATAATTTTTATAATTTCAGATATAATTCATATATAATGTACCTCCACTCAAAATTTCAAGATAAGACATCTAGTCTTCAGTTAGTGGCAAAAACAATCTCATCCATTTTAAAACTGTGTGAACATTCAGTCGTATTACTATTCAGGGCTTCCTGCCACATTTAAATCAGTTTTCAAGCATTTGGTCGTACACCAGTTTTGAAATAACTGCCATTTGTTACACCAAATCGTATACTCTTAAAAAGTCTATTCTAATTTAAAATACTTTTTTGACCTTTATTTTTGTTTAAGCCTATACATACCACATGAAATATTTGCATTCCAGTTTGCAGAAATTGCATTTTGTGCCTTCATACATTTTTAGTTATCAGCCATTCACTGTTCACTCATTTCAGTGTTTGAACATTAACATTTAACTTTTTGATAGAATATACTAATATAGTTCCATTAACTTGCTTACATTACTTCTATTAGGAAACTGGCATAATTCCATTTCCTTTTATATAAATTTGATCTCTTTTGCTCTGAGGTAATGTCAAAAACGTAGTAGTTCACATTTTCATTGTAAATTTTTAATTATTACAGTGCATAGATTTCTACACATAATATCTGGAAATTGTATAGCATGAGTCTTATAATCAGTTTGTACTGGAAAGATCAAATGGTCTTAGTGGTTTTATAAATATCTAGATGCTCTATCAGGGCCCATATCACCCTAATGAAAAGCAATTTACTGAATGATATAGCACACATAACACAGAATACAGATTGCTGAAATGCCAAAATGTTCAAATATTAAAATCTTGAAATCAAAATTCCTACTCTCCCAACATGCATACACAGCACTAGGACATGCCCCCCCCCCCAAAAAAAAAAAGCCATGCTATCTATTGTTTATGAGTTTCACTAACAATGGGATGATATTGTTTGTTGATTGGCTGTGTACTGGTGCAGTGTATGTATGTAGTATATACATGCTATGAGTTTAACATTACAATGTTTCAACATTTTGTGATTTTGTATTCAGCATTAAAACATCCTATACATGTATGTATGTATATATATATATATATATATATATATATATATATATATATATATATATATATATACACACACACACACACACACATATATATATATATATATATATATATATATATATATATATATATATAAAATGGTTGAGACATACCAATTATATCAACTGATCAAATGACAGCCTATTTTACTGCACTTTCATAACCAGAGTGGATACAACTTCAGCCTAGATTATACTAACAAAGATTGTTGAAGTGGTTTCATTCTTTGTACAGGAGTGTAGAGAAGTGCTACATTCTAAACTGTTGTGGACAGTGGACAGTGTAAGAAACGAGTAAGCAGAAGAGAAACTGCCAGCACACACTGAAGAAGACCTGTAAGAATCTGTGAATTAAGTCGTCCACCAATGACCGGAGTAAAACCATTAAAATTCCAAACAGGCATTAAAACAAGATGTTTTTTTTTTCAGAAATTAAGCGCTTTCATTCCTTAACTGGAATTTCCTCAGAATCTAAGTAATCTCTGACATTATTCATTGCTACATTCGACTTCAATAAGGGCAGAACATTTATAAATTCTCAAGGTCATATTTTGACAAAGAGCTGTTAGTCAATCATGTATTAACAAAATATATAAAGTCTAGTTTTATGATAAAAAAATCGCCAGTAGATTTCTTGCTAATCAGAATCAGTTCTATCTAAGGCTCTGCCCTTGTCTTTACCAGTACACATTTGCTACACCCACAGCTCAGGAATCAGTCCCACCAAGAATTAAAGTGCTTTCTGTTAGACATTGAGGTACAAAAAAATCACCCCCAAAGGCTCTGCCCTTGTCCTTAACCACGCATGGTTGCTACACCCACAGTCCCATCAAGAAATAAAGTGCTGTATGTTTTTTTTTAACTATTTACTGAAGAACTTCACAGACCTTTGGGTTTTCTGTGGGAGCATGCTGTTAGGGCTGCTCGGTCACCTCTAACTTACCTCTCTCATCTGCCCAAGTGCACTGTGTATTTTCCCTGCTCTTGGCTTCTTTTAGTTGTGTACATTCCTAACAGTCCATAGCTCATGCAGTTAAGTACAATTGAAACTATCACTACTTACAGAAAATTCCCCTTAGTCTAGCCTCCTAGCAGCCCTGCCCAACCCGAAAGACTCTAACACTCAAGTTAAACCTGATTTTACACAGCTATACTTCCCCTCATAGCAAGATTCAGCAGTGCAACCGTACAGGGTATCTGTCCTTCGCCCTTTCACTCAACAAAGTCTATTGTCCCGAGAATAAGCTCCTCTCACTCTGTGCACATCTTCTCTCACCCTAACTTACATACTTGTTTTCCTAGGTTGGAGATTTTTTTTAAATTGTTTTACTAGTTTCTCTGATCCCGATTTGCTTGAGATCTGGTGCATCCTACTCCGTTCTCCCACTGCTATGCTCCGGGCTCACTCTGCTCCCCCACCCTACCTCCATTTGTACCCATCACCACTTTCCTTAAACTTATACTCACACAAACCACACCCCACTGCTCTCTCTTCCAATCACACTCACTACACCACATTTAATTGTACCCAACACACATCAACCACTCCCAACCTCACTCTCACACTCCACTCAACTCTCCTACACCCCCACCCATAATCACCACCTGGCCTATTCTCCTCCCAAAACTTTTACACATCTACATTCAACCTCTACTACACACAGCACATACACCTTACCAACTAATCCCAATGTTCTCACTCTCAGCTTTGCTAACCTATAACTTACTACTGTACCCCCTATTACCACCTCAATATCTTCCATACACACACAGCCATTAGTACTCACCACCCTCCACAATCTTGTCTAAATGCCAATATCAGCATATCTTCACAACTTTTCAATTACACATACTTCCACCTATTCCCTCTAAAATACAACATACACAAAAACCTACTCTCCTACTCCACAAAGTCTCCAAACCAACCAATAAAGGCATACGCAACTACTTGCTCAAGCCCTCACTACTTAATCGTTGTGAGGATATACATCCTAAACCTGACCCTGTTCAATGTAATACCCCCTCCCAAATATTAAATTCTGCCTCGGCTATCACCTCTCCCCTTACTCATACCACATCTGACCTACTAATCTTAAATATTAATCTTAAAAGCATTCTAAACAAAAATCATAAATTCCAGGCAATGCTCACACTACACTCTCCAGATGTAGCTATATTTACCGAAACCTGGTTAAAAGACCACAATAAAAGCAATGAATTCTTGCCCCAAGGATATGTCATCCATATATTAGACAGAAAGCCCAAATTTGGTGGTGGACTAGCTATTCTAAACAAAAATAACCTTAACCTCCAGCAAATAGATACATCGGCTCCTCTAACTACTGACTCTGAAGTCATAGTCTCTCATCTATACATCAGCAAAAACAAGTCCATTATAATCATAGCCATATACCAAATCCCAAGTAACAATAGCCTTACTATTGAAAATCTCATAAGCTGGGCCTCCTCCAGCTTAAATAAAGAAACATTAATCTTCAGCAATTTCAATCTTGACTGGACCACATACACCTCCACTGGTCCAACTAACTTTGTCAACCTATTTGGCTTCTCCTAATTAATCATCACCCCTACAAGAATTGATAAACATAATAACAAACATTCTATACTAGACTGGATTCTGTCAAACTGCTCTGACCTCTGTACACAAATCAGTTGCCTTCAAGATGCACTTATCGACCATTCTCCTACCTACCTAGTCAGGCAAAAAGCTAACTCAGCCAAAAGTGCAATCTATAAACAGATTCCTACAAAAAAATTTAATGCTGAAATTTTTAATTCCTTCCTTAAACATTACAACTTGTCCTCTTTAAGGCACCTTTTCCATGACGAAGCTGTTGAATACTTCAATAACTCATTTCTAGATATCCTAAACTCGCTACCCCTTATCAGAAAAAAAATGCGGCAAAAGCACCCCAACTCCAAGGTTAACCAAAGAAACAAGTAATATCATGAAACAAAGAGACAGAGTATGGCTAAGCTACAAATCTACTAAAACCCTACCATCCTTAAAGAACTACCTCCAACTAAGAAATCTAGCCAAAAAAACAAATCCATATCGACAATAAATTGTACTACACTCTAATCCAACAAAAACATTAAAATAATCCTCAGCAATTCCTGCATGCCATTAAACAACTCTTATCCCCTGGCCAAACCACTACTCCCTCCCCTTCAATTCCAGATAACAACACAATGGCAGCCCAATTCAATTCACATTTCATCATCTCCATCAAAAACTTATTAAATAACAGCAACAACTCCCATACCCACTACTCCCAACCTACATTCTTCCACCTTCTCATTCCAACCCATCCAGACTAGCTACATAAAAAAGCTCATTCTTAAACTTAAACCCACTACCCTTGCCAGTGATCAACTCTCTAATGAATTTCTAAAACTCGGAGCTGAATCCATTTCCTACCCAATATCCATGCTCATCAGTCGCTTCATCACTGATCAGTACTTACCAGAACTATGGAAAGTCCCCCATATCATTCCCTTGCATAAAGGAGGTCCTTCCACAGAAATAACCAACTACAGACCCATTGCCATACTCTCTCCCCTTAGCAAAATATTGGAGAAATGTAGTCATTCCCAACTTCTGACCTACCTGCTGCAAAAAAAAAAAAAACTGCTCTCCAACACTCACCACAGCTTTAGACCTAAACACAGTACTACCACTGCTCTTTTAAGCTTCACAGATACCATCAACAGCCACAAAAACAACAATGACCAGGTCTCTTCCATATTCTTAGACATGTCTAAAGCTTTCAACACCATTTCCCACCAGATACTGCTGCAAGAACTAGCCTCAATGCACATTTCTCTCAAAGCTCTTACTTGGTACCACAACTACCTGTCTAACCGACAGCAAGCTGTCAAGTGGGCTGAGGACTTGTCACCTCCACTACCTATTACTGTTGGTATCCCTCAAGGCTCAGTACTTGGCCTCCTACTCTTCTCTGTGTTTACAAATAAACTCAACACTTCTACCCCACACACTACCATATTACAATATGCAGATGACTCCACAGCCATTTGCACAGCCCCCTCCTACCCATAACTACAGCTCAAATCCCAACAAGCCTTCTCAGATATATAGAACCAACTCATATTAAACCCCAACAAAACAAAGCTTATATTTACACATAATAGATCCACAGAACCCAACTCCCATCTCTATATCCTCTCCAACAGCACCAAAATCAAACCAGTAGATAACACTAAACTTCTAGGGGTCAGAATAGACAGCTGATCAAGATTCAACAAGCACATAGCCCTTACTGTCAAGAAGGTACGTATTAAACTCGGATGCCTATATAGGTCCAGAACATTCCTCACCCCTCACACCAAACTGGCCCTAGCTAGAACCTACCTTTTGTCCACACTTCTGGATGCCTCCCCCATCTTTACTAACCTTAGAAAATCATAACTCTCCAAACTAGAGACTTGTTACCACAAAACTGATCATTTTGCTGCCAACCTCCCTAATAGATCCCTCCACTGCACTGCCCTAAAACAACTGCCTTGGCTAGAACTACCACATCTTCTATCATTTGGCCAACTGACAATTGCCCATAATATCATTCATCAACCAGAAGCCTGTCCAGAACTAAAATACCTAGTCCAACCCTACTCCACCACTTGCACACTTTGCTCATCCAATAAACTATTTCTAAAAAGTCACAAATCTAGTAACTCTTTTGGTAACTCTATTTGCTAATCACATTGCTAATATCTGGAATTGTATTCCCCCAGACATACTCACCACCCCCACCAATATTAGATTTAAAGAGCTACTCAAAGAACACCTCTTCAGTAACTGGCCCTGCACCTGTATCATCCCTGGAAAAACTCTTTCTTTACTCATTCACTACCTCCTCCAATATCAGTTCCTACAGTAGTGTTTATACAATCACGCAAATATCTTTACTTGTTCTGTTCTTACTTGTCTTAGTTTCCAATCTGATGAAGAACTCTACCTGCTGTTATCTGTAATGTGTGTGTAATACTTAATAGTAATATTTAGCGTTACACTACCAATGTTCTACTGTCTCTATGCTGATATTTTAATAACGTGTGCAACTTTTGATATCAATGTATTAGCTTTTTTTACTGCCAATTTTCTACAACCTTTGTAAAATTAATTACTACTTATGTTACTATCTCCGGAGCTTTTCTCCCCAGGCCTCCACTGAAAATGGGCTACTAGCCCAGTCAGACTATCCTGTTAAACAAATGTAAAATAAAGTAAAATAAATAAATAGTACTAATGTATTAGCTATAACAGGCTTTATTTGTGTGACTAGGTATACTAACTTTGCCTGTTTTTAAGCTCCTTACAAAAAAAAAAAAAAAAAAAAAGATTTTAAACTTGATAATTTAATTTTCAAAGCTGCATCTCAAGTTGCATTATATTGCAGCAATTAGTACAGTTCACTAACTGCACATTTATAGAGTCATGATCATATATATATACATGTGTGTGTGTGTATGTGTGTGTGTGTGTGTGTGTGTGTGTGTGTGTGTGTGTGTGTGTGTGTGTGTGTGTGTGTGTGTGTGTGTGAGAGAGAGAGAGAGAGGGGTCTATCAAATTTGATAGACAAATGAGGTTTGGTAACAAACCAGTTTGTCCAGGGACACCTTCAGGTGGGGGTTAGGTAGAAACAGTAATGGAAATTAAGAAGGTAGGGGAGAAAAGCTAGCTGGGAGATGAAAGGGTTAAAGGGGAATGCAGCAGGATTGGGAGGAAATGAGGTAAATGTACGGAGAGATTTGATGGGTTTTATGTAAGTGTTAACTCGGTAAGGAATCACATTTTGTCGCAAACATGCTACCCACCCCCCCCTCCCTGTTTTTGGAACTTTGGGGATTGTGTGGTTATTTCAGAAGTTTGAGAGGGTGGCAAAGAGGGGCAGGCTTGTCCCTCTCCTGTTCCCCCTCTAGTGTTGGATGTTCATTTCAGTGAGTTTGGAAATGAAAATGAGCGACTGGCTGCTGATGATAAATAAAGTAAACAAGCAGAAGTTAGGACGCTGCTTATTTGGCTGTAAGGGGAAAAGAAAATTAGCACTGAGATGCTGCTTGGTAAGCTAAGCTAGTGGAGGTAAGGACACTGCTTATTTGGCTGTAAGGGAAAATGAAAATTAGCAGTGAGACGTTGCTTGGTAAGTTAAGCTAGTGGAGGTAAGGACACTGCTTATTTGGCTGTAAGGGAAAATGAAAATTAGCAGTGAGACGCTGCTTGGTGAGCTAAGCTAGTGGAGGTAAGGACACTGCTTATTTGAATAGGGAGAATGAGGTCACGCTGCCCTAATTAACAGTTATATGGATGTGGATGCTGTGATTCTTCTTCTTCATCTTTCGGCTTTTCCTGGTTAGGGGTCGCCACAGCGGAACTCCGGTCCGCTAATGATTGGCAGTAGATTTTTACGTGCTGGCTTGCCGGGCCTAACACACAACCATCAACAAAGGAAGGCCCATTCACGCATGTCAACACACAGAAGATGCTCTAACTGAGAATCGAACGTGCAATGTTTAACTGTGAGGCGACAACGCTACCGCAGCACCACCACTGCAGTGATGTGGATGCTGTTATTAATAAACTAAAATATTGGTTAATAAAGTTATGTGTGTGAAGTTTTATAAAGGTTGTCAAACGAAATTTGGTGTAATGTGTTTATTGAGGGGACCAGGACAAACTCAAATTCTGATGCCCCCCATGTCAACCGCAAACCATCAACAAAGTAAACATTGACATGTTGATACAAATGTGTCAAGGGTATCACTCAGTGCATTCAAATACAACAATAAAAGTAGACAAAACAAAATTTTACGCAGGGGGTAAGTTCCTTGCTCCCTCACACCCCTTGTTAACTATATGTACTAATTCTAAGATTACACAATACTGTGAAAAGGGCATAGTCCCCAGTCCTGGAAGCTGTATGATCTTACACATGTCAATCATTTGTTTATTCAACAAATTCAATTACATTCGGTTCTGCCATGAAGTTATATGTCTGTATACATATTTATATATACATACATAGATATATATACTTAAATATGTGCACACATTTGGACACTCTAAATTGGCTGTAGGTATTGAGGAACAGCTGTGGTAGAGTTAGCCTCCTGGCTGTGTGAAAATTGGCTCTAGGTGATGTGATGCCTTCACTCCATGTACAACATGGGAAAAACATGGTTAATGCCAATGCTGTCCACAAACAATGTACTTCTGTGCTTGCCAGCAGCATGATACTTGTCCAATAATATTCACCAGTGGCGTACTATTCACTGATTTATTGAATTATTGTTCATGCAGCTAATTGTATATCAAATGTATTATTCTTCAGGACAAAAATTCTTTAAAAGTCATATCAAGCTATAACCATTAAAATCATGCAAAAAAATTCATAAATATGTCTTGTAACCACAAACCTAGAAACAATTATTGCCAGATGTTAGTAAGTCATTCAAAGGCACAGCACGCGTTTTAAGATTGATAACGGATTCCCCTACGGCTTTTTGAGTTACATTTAAGCAAGGTTACAAATGGACAAAACAACTTATCATAAAGTAGTCCAGACAAATAAAGAATTAATTTAAGTAATGTACAAGTTTTCTGTACTCCCTTTATGTGGGGGGAAGCCTGCAAAGCCCAAATGTATATATACCAACTCCAAGGTCACACAAACTTGAAGAAGGGAGAAATCTCATTAAAGAAAGTCATCAATGTGTTTGTACAATTAGAAACTGCACCAATAAAGATTTAACATGAACGACTGTAATCAGTGAGGTCAACTTCACAAAGTTGAATTCAACCAGATAGCACTTTGTCCATGTAAGCTCAAAAGGTGTAAGGAAGCCTAAACAACAGCACAGGGACAGAACATGCAGGAGCAATATTGTATAGACAGAGTAGTACCAGATAGCACTGCCCAAGATGCAAAATATCACAGCAAGATTGCATACATGACTCAGAATGTGGTGTTTAGTAGTGAAAAGTTGTTGAAGTAAATTAACATTGATCAGTTCTTAATACACCCCTCCCCTATTTGTGATGCTGATCTATGGAGGTATGATCGTGTAACTTCGTAATATGCTCAAGCAATTTGCATCATGTCAACAAATTTGCTGTTTTATGAGGTCTGATGAACAACAGTATGCTCTTTAAATGACTTGAACAAGCTCTTATTAATTTGGTTTCTATATTGTTCTGGGGTTGTCATATGAAACCTGTAGAATGTATGAGTTAATCAGCCCAGAAAAACAGCTTAATATATATTATATTAGTTCTAAAAGAAAATATGCAACACAAAGATAAACTGAGAATGCTAGACATGAGTGACATTACAAGAACATAGATAAAGTGCTTGTCATTTTATTAGTTTCCTGTCTTATAACTGAAGCATGGGGAAAATCTATCTAGTGCCTTGAAATGGTATGCATTTTATATTAATACTAAAAGATTGGTAGTGGCAGGACAGCACAGAATAGAGGTCGAGCATTAGAAAATAACATCATCTATTTTTCTATTGATTGCTTTTGCTTCTGTCCCCAGCAACTATTAATCTCTTCCCAATAAAGTCACCCTTCCATTATTGAATTTTACTGCTGCTATCCTTTCCATACAGCTATTCTTACTTAGCTACAGCACTGCTCCAATATGAGGAAACAAATGATTCTATATACTAGCACCAAAACAATTATGCCTTACTTTCTTCACCATAAATTACAACCCATAGAACAAAAATGCGTTTCAGTTGTTAGGAAAGTATATTAACTTGTGCTATACACAGTTAAATGCAATCTCAGCAAAGTGAACTGTTTTACAGCATTCAGAACCTCTATGATAAAAAAGCCTTTTCCAAGCCTTTTAAGGCAGATCATTAGTGTGTGCATTTGCTGTGAGTAGAGATAAAGCTATTATTATCATTTCAATGAATGAAATGCCTAGAGAAAAACATACCACTTCCATACCAGTCATGGGCCAGATTGCTGATGGCAGTTTTGAATTTCTAGGCAGACCGATCAGACATCTGTGTATTTCATCAACTCTCCTGATCATTGAGGGGATTGTAATGTGTGAATGTTACAATGCAGAAGAATCAAGTCAGCAAACGTCATACCACAAATTAGCGCTCAAGTCATGAGTAATCCACAGAGCAAAGAATGATTCCCAAAATGCATTGTGCATTTCATAATAATTTTACATCTTGTGCTAACTACATGATATTTCAAAACACAAGCGTACTTCAATTTCATTTGAAACAGTAAATGTAGAGCTATGCTGCATGTTTGCAAAGTTCCAATAATATCACTGCAAATATCAGCAGGACTTTTAATGCTGGCATCTATCATCATTATGCTCCTTTTTGGTGAACGCAATCAGAGTGCAGTCTGGGCTTTCATTACATTTATCCACTATAATCAGATCTTCTCTGATACCACCACCATCCCCTCATAAATATATGGTCTTCAGATGAGGCCCATGCCTACCTTTTGTCACTGTAGATAGTATCCTAAAAATCTATTGCTGAAAAAAGCAGCTGACACCACTCCCTCTAATGGTTATGCCACTTTTCCATTACAAATGCTGACATTAGAGTGGTGGAAACATGTTTCTATGTTTGCATGTAAAATGTATGCTGTATATGCCTGAAGTGAATACGGACCTCACCACTGAGCAATAATTAGATAACCAAACATCTGCACCTCTTTTGTCTCCACCCATGGACAAAGCTATAAGTGTAGAATTCTAGATTGAATTACACCAGGAGTCCAACCCCTCACCATAAAATGTATTGCTACCTTTTAAAAACAAAATACTGCAGAAATGATAATCCTACTCTGTATTGGGTCTCTACTATTTATTTAAAATTGGAAGCATATAATGCACTACTAACAATAATTCAGACTGCTTGAAATATTTTTCTCACTTAATACAAGAATCGATTAAGAGCCTTTTTCATCAGTTGCATGACAAAGAAAGACTCAGCTCCAACTATAATCCGATTGATCAAGGATTGGTTAGTGGTCTTAGTGGTGGACAAGCAAACTGGATGCAGAAAAGGAATGAAAGAGTTGAGCCTGATCGGGTCTCTCTGATTCGGAGGGAAGATGTACACTGTGAGGAACACATTCATTGCCTGATCTCCTTATTGGTAATAAGAGAGCCAAGATAGGTGTTTGCAGCAAGGGTAAAGGGTATATGTAGGTTTATAACACTCACAAAAACAACAAAAAAATTACCCATAAAATGGCATTTGCATATGTCCAGGAAAATGGCACAGCAAACAAAAACAAAACAAAAAAAAAATCCATGACCCCACTGGAGATGAACACACCTCTCCTGGTGCTTGACTCTCACCCTGAGAAGAATGACTTCATCCTTATGCTCTCAAATATGTTGATCAGATTAGATGAATATAATTTCTGAGGTTTGGTCAGAATACTATTTTGATTCAAGGATATTCTGTAATAATTCCTGAACAAAATACACAGCAACTGCATTTCCTAACAACCCCTGCTAATGGGATGAAAAAGACAAACAAACTGCTTTTTAGTTTTATCCTAAAAACTTACTAAGTCGTGAATCAACTTTTAATATTATAAATTGCTTCATTGTCACAAATAAGTTACCCCTGAAATCTCAGTAACTGGACATCCACAGAATAATTCCCATGACTTCAAATTCACTGTCCCCTTCTCTCCAATTACCTAAACGTTTACCTCAAGCCAGGAAGAGAAATGCAACTGTGTGTCTATGAATGTAGCTTAAGTTTAGCTTAGCCAGAAAAATACCAACAAGCAACAATACTCAAAATAAAGCAAAGCTGCTAAAGCTATTTTATTTCATTTCTTTTATAATGATTCAGGCATTAAAATGCATCCATTATATATTATGATGTCAATCATAACTTTTTATACTTAATTTATCCACAGTTACTTTCAATGTAATAATACCAGAATGGGCTGTAACATACAAATAAATATTAGCTTTAAAACTATTCTTTATCAAAGTCTGCAACAGCATACCGGTAGTACTGTGTGGAGATGCCCTATAGTCTCACAAAGGATTTGCACAGATTGCTTCCATTGCATTACTTTGTTTTATACAGTTTCACTATTTTCTCTAATAAATGCATAAACAAATCTATTTAAAAAACAACAGTACAGCATGGATGTCTTTATTTTTGTTACTATACCTGGGTGTGAGCAACACTGAAGATAAGCTTTAGTGCATAAATCTTAAAAGGTTAACATTGTGTATGGCTTAAATAGTGCTAATTTTCTGCGCTTGAATTCTAAAGAGGTGTCAAAAATCTGAAAATTATTGTCACTGAATAGAAGTCCATCACAAGTTCTTAAACTATAAAGTATAGTAAAAGTATGTTGCCCTTGAGTAGACTAACTGCATGTGAATATCTTTAATATCTAGAAACAACTGGTTTTATAAGTGAATATCCGCCGCAGTCATCAATATATATCTAACAAATGTTCACATGTGGACAATTGATAATAAAATATAAACTATAAACAAAGTTCTTTCTATGGCCATAACATTAATTATGAAACTTCTGTGAATGCTGATCTTTCACATTAGTTTGATATATCATTTTGAAGCCAAACTCTTCTACAGTCCTCTGGAAGCATTTACTATTCTTTTTTGACTATCATGTGCATACCATAGAGCTTAAGCTGGTAATGACTAGATGAACTTAATATCAGTGCAATTAGCTCTTAGTGATTAGGAAATATTTTGAAGATGTACACATTTTGCAAGTTATGTGTACTATACATTTTTGACTCAATCCATTTTTACTGAGATTCTGAAATGGTTGTTGTATCTATCATTTCCAGTGCACAAGAGCTTTTGAGACTGAATTTAGTGATATAATATTAATACATTCTACTTCTATTTTAGTTTCTATATTAGCCACTAGTGCAGAGGTAGTTGGATGTGGAGAAACAAAGTATATTTTATTGTCCTTCCATTTTAGATAGTAGAACATCACAGATACATGTTTGAAATATGCTTTTCTCTTCCAGTTCATATTAATTACTTTACATACTATAGCTAATAAATCCCATAATATTGGGAACACATTTAGGTATTGGAATATTGAAAAAAATCAAAGATTTAATTAACTGAAATTTATCATTAAACAGTTTGCAGAAAAAAGTCAGTTTTTCCCAAAATGTTTTAAGCAATTTGCATTTGTAAAACATATGCTGCCAATTTGCTTTCAGTTATAATTTATATCTCCAACATCCAATATCTTCCTTAAACATTAACTGCATTTTATGAGTTGTAATAAAGGTCCTATGTATACAGTTTCAGAAAAACAACTTCTATTGGACTGATAATGTTCCCTACTTTGAAGAAATTAGCGTTAATGTTTTATCCTTTCTTAATAGGAAGATGATTATTAATTGATTCATAATACTCCCAAAAATTATCTTTATAATGCATTTTTTATATTTGATTACTTTATATATTTTAGATAAGCACCCTTTTCCTGCTACTGTTTGGTTTCCTATAATAATCATACGTTTTATAAATTTAGATATAGTATCTTTAATATTTATACGCATTGACTCTAATTTATTTAAACTAGCTTAAGTCTGCATATCTAATCACATTTCTCTACTTATATTTACTCATAATAGATTCCATTGAAAGAACCTTTCCAGAGTCCATTAACTGCTACTAATATAAGTTTTTTTCCTCTAAATATAGTCATTTTGGAGACATCAAATGTGTTAATATTATTTTGTGTGCAGGCTATAGGGTATAATAAAAATGACCATGCTCTGAATTCTGGGTTTTTATTTAGATATTTTTTTAAATAAGTTTAATGTATTAATTATGTATTTGGAACACATATATTTATTTTTGTTATACCAACCAAATAAAATTATCAGATAAAATTTTCTTAAATTTAATTATTAACAAGTGATTTGAATTTAACCAGATAAATCCCTTTATTTGTTTCTATCTACTGTTATAAGATGGATTTAACCATAACATTATTGTCTCAATAACTGAAGCTAAAGCATATATTTCTAGGTCTATGAGAATAATTCCACCAGCTCTCCAATCTTTTAAGTGATGATTTAATGTAATTCTAGGTTTATTGGAATACCATAAAATGTTTAACATTAATTTATTAAACTGGTATATATATTCCTTAGATAAAGGAAGAGAAGTAGCTTGTATAACATATATATATTTTCAGAAATATAAGCATTTTAATTAAAAACTACCCTCCATTGTAAAGAAAAACATATTCTACCTATCTATACATTGTTTTATCATATTTAAAATACTGATATAATTTTCAATATTTCATTGATATCATTTGATATTATAATCCCTAGATATCTAATTTTGCTATCTAGAACTATATATTTAGAAAACTTCTTTATTTTAGTTTTATAATAATTAAATTTAAGACCTGAAATCTTTCGGAAGAGTTCTGTTGTCTCAAAAACAACTTGTAATGAACTGCCATAGTTATTCAGATTTAATAGACTGTCATCTGCAAACAAATTAATTTTGGAATTTAAATGGTTACAAAAGTAAATGCCTTTGATGATAGCATTTAATCTGACACAATTTGCAAATGGTTCTATGACCAAAGCAAATAATAATGGAGACAATGGGCATCCCTGTTTAGTATCTTTGGTAACTGTTATTGATCTAGATGTATACAGTCCAATCTTTACCTAAGCTAACGAATTTTCATATAATAGTATTCCTCCAGGGTTAACAGTAAATAATCCCAATGAATTAAATCAAATGCATTACTCATATCTAAACTAAATATAGTTAAGCTTCCTTTTGTAATAGCAACATAATCAATTATTGTAAGAATTCTTTTAATATCATATGTGTTTCTATTCAGAATAAAACCAGCTTGGTCTTCATCTGTCAGTAATGGCAAAAACTGTTTAATTCTGTTAGTATGTATTGCCATAAAAATCCTATAATCAACATTTAATAAAGATACTGGCCTGTAAGATGAGAATTCTTTTCCATCTTTGGCCGACTTTAGCATTGGAGAAACTAATGTATATTTTCATGGAGAAGGAATAGATTTTGTTTCTTTAGCCAATGCAAATAATCTTAATAATGAAAAGGCTTCCTTAGGTAATAATTTCTACATTTCAGGAATAATATCATTAATCCTAGGTGCTTTATTTAATTTTAATTTATTAAGTTGAGATTTAAATTCTGAAAATGAAATTAGCATATTGGTTAATTTTACTTGGTTATCAATTAACTTTTTTATATGTTTCATAAAAAAAGGCTTTTGTTTTTTTTTTATGTGGCTCCATTATTGGGTCATATAAGTTGATTGAACTGAAATGCATTTTAAATGCCTCTGAAATGCTCTCTAAATCTAATATCTTTTTCCTAGTTCCTGGCATTTAAACTTCTTTTATCTGATAGATTTAATAATCTTTTTTGTTGTGTTTGCTAATCTGCACAATTTTTAGGATTCATAGAATAAGAGTTCATTTTAATCTTCACTAAATTAATCATAGTTTTAAACAGTGTCTCTAAATATTTTTTATTCATCTCATCAAGCTCTTTTCTTAGGTTTTTATTACCTTTCTAGATGTCTAATTTTAATTTATCAGCCTTCATTTGTAATTCTAACAATTCTTTACTCCGTTGTTTTTTCATATTAATATATCAGATTAGAACTTTACCATATAGAAATAATTTTAAAGGATCTCACACATAAGCCTCTGATATATCTTCTGTTAAATTTACATTATAAAGGATTGAATTTCATTGTTATGAAAGTATTTAACATCTTTCAAGTTAGTTATATATGATGGTATTCTACTAACAGAGGCACTCTGTTCTGTATTAATTTTCAATTCAAAGGTAACTGCAATGTGGTTGGATAAAGGGCATGTGACAAATATAGCTTTCCCTATTTTCCCAGTTATATCATTTGAAATATATACTCTAGCTATTCTTGATTGAGTACCATGTCTATATGAATATTATATAAATAATGAATTTGTCTCTGGAGATTCATTGATATCATTAATATTAAACATATCTAAGAAGTCTAATAATGCTTTGGATTATGCTTGTTCTCTATGCTTATCTGCTGAATTAGTATCACAATCATTCAAAATGCAATAAAAGCCACCAGCTAAAATTATACTCCCTTTAGAATTGTGTATAATATCCTCAAAGTGTTGCCTAACCACTTTAACTCCTAATCCAGTTATCCAATAAAGATTTATCCAAGTGTATGCTTTCTTATTTATCTCCAAAGATACAAGACAAAACATCACAGATCTATAATTATTTTAGTTTACGATTTTAGGCATTAATACAGATTTTTTCCATAAAATTTTAACACCCCTTTTATCTGTTTATAATATGTGCTAACAAGTACTGAATAACTGTTATTAAGTGTATTGATGTCTTCTTGTAATGAAACACAACTTGAGGATTAAATGTGTTAAGCTATTTGCTTGGACTTCCCCTTTTACAAGTATTATTCAAACCATTAGCATTGATAGTTATACACTTAATACAAAATGCACTAGTAGAAGTATAGTTATCCATATTCTGCTAACAATATGGAAAAGGAAAAATATGACTAAAAATGATTGAAAATGTTTCTCTAACAAGCTGACATTATTAATGTTCATAGACACCAAATTACATATACTGTAATTAAACACTGACATATTAAACATTTTTTTTAATTTATTGCATTTGTTAACCAGGGAATTCCACTGGGCCTAGAAAGAGCCCATTTTCAGTGGAGGCATGGGGAGAAAAGCTCTATATTAATTCCATACAAAGAAATTTAATACATAGAACAAAATATGTCAAACAGTACTATGACAGTCAATAAAAAATGATAGCAACAACAGTGATGATATATACAATCAAGTTAAAATATAATTATATATTTTATAATATATAAAAATTATAATTACAAAAATAATTTTATAATTATATATCTAAATAAAAAAGTATAAAGTTTAAATATATAATTTTATAATTCTTCTTCTTTCGGCTTTTCCCGGTTAGGAGTAGCCACAGTGGATCACCTGTCTGCTCTCGACTGGCAGTGGAGTTTTATGGTGTCGAGTTGCCAGCCTGGTGCCCAACCTTTCACAGAAGGCACACACACGCACGCACTCACACCTAGGTCCAATTTAGAGTGTCCAATCCACCTACAGCATGTTTTTGGGATGTGGGAGGAAACCGGAGCACCCGGAGGAAACGCACATGACCACAGGGAGGACATGCAGAATCCGCACAGAAGGCACCCCAGCCGAGGATTGAACTGGAGAACCTCTTGCTGTGATGTGGTAACGCTAACGGCTGCACCACCATGGCCACCCATAAATATATCATTTTATAATAATATATTTAAATAAAAAGTAAACCAAACATTCTTTGAGATTTAAAACCCCATGTTTGAGAGGCATCACTATTCAAGCATTCCATCTAAAGTATCCTTTCAAATCATACCTCTTGTCTAGCTATTTCAGGATTAACTTTATATAGAAAGTAGCTTATTCGTGAAATATCAACAAATGAGCAATAAATATTAATGTTCAAAGTACATCCACAACTCACTATACTAAAGAATATCTTTACAAGCTTAAGTAATATTGATTAATATGATACGGGTTTGCATGTGATGTATATGCTTAAAATAGTGTGAATTCAAAAAAAGAATATTACTAGTGTATCTTTACTAAGAAATATATATATATATATATATATATATATATATATATATATATATATATATAGTAATCCCCTAATAACATTAAACATTATTGTATTATATGCTAGATAAACTAATTGAAAATGAAAAGAATGATAACTTAAGTGTACCTAAAAAAATATAATCTTGAAATCACGCAGTAAAATTTCCTTTGACATCTTTTGGTTGGAAAATATTAAGTACACATGTAGTGAGAAACAGAATATCATTTACTTAGTCATAACTATTCAAATAACTCTTTCATTTAAAGTGACTTTTAATCTTCTATCAAAATTAATAAAGTGTCACTCTTCAATCTTTCATCAGTAATCATTGGTTCATCAGTAACCGTTGGTCTTAAAGAAGAATCAAGAAAAACAAATTGAAAAGGTTTTGTCACTCTTTAGGGCATCTCTGAGCATCAGAAACAACTGTGACATATATATTTTATACAGACATCATACTTTTCAACCTTCAGGTTCTTCACAAAATATCCATACCCATGACCCATATCTCTAACTTATTTGCATAACCATAACCCTCCAACAATTAATTAACATTATGATGTCTGAGATCTTTTATTGGCATCTAAACCCTAAAAGACTTTCAACTTTAAAGCCATAGAAAGATATCTTAATAAAGGAGCCTCTCCTCCGAATCCCATAAGTCTTGCTGATGTCTGCAGTGTGAGGAATACTGATCCATAGTGAGAAAAATCCAAAATCTCTAATTTGCAGGCCATGTAGTCAGATTTCTATATGCTACACATATGCAATACCTTACATATTAGACTACAACAGTGTTCCAAAAAATATATATCAGAAACTAACTCAGTGCCATACCTCTCAGCTGTGTAGATTTTCAAATAATGTTCAGATCCTTGCCCCACATCTCTGGTCTGCCCATCATAAAACTTGTAATTTTCTGGCCAATCTCTAGGATGATCTGATAACTGAAGTCACTAAACAATGACATACATTTGAGCTCCAGACTCCATATCCCCCAGAAAATGCATGCCAATTCAAATCAGGTTAGCTAAGTTTATACAAGCACTATTCAAATTTTGTCTACATTTTCAGGCCCCTGTCCCTCAATTGTTTCAGGTTTGCATGCACAATGCACTAACACCATGTACCGGATCTAACAATTTATGTAACTGTTCTATTTATGAAATTATTATATAGTTTTGCTTTTCCCCTTTCCCCCCTCTCCCATTGTTTTCAATGCCTGTTAAGTATCTACCTTACTCACAAATGGTTAAAAATGGTTATCCAATTCTTCAGTTTTAATACAGTATATATTTGACCTTAAGATCAGTTTTGAAAAAATAGCTTCTTCTACATTTCCAATAATAAATGTTTTTTAGTCACCACAAAGCTTCTTACTCTACCCTTGAATCCCTGATCCTCTGCCTTTTACTGCTTCTTCATGATTTCCTATTTTATGTAGTTTTAAACGTAAGAGAAGATATCACTCTAAATAAAGCTGTACCAGGATTGGTGCTTATTTAAACTTTGACACTAAACTTGAGTCAATATTCTGCCATCCTGGTTCACCTTGAGTATCAACACAATCTTGTATTAGACGAGAAGTCATGAAAGACCAGGAGAAGGAAAAAAAAAGGCTTTTTTGTCTCAAGACACCGTCAGAAAACACTTAGACAATCTAAACTACAAATAAAATCTGAAGCGACAGCAGGAATTTCTCGAGCTCATCTCTGAACAGAAAACTAACTGACTTGCAAATTTAAGCAAGAAAACCTGATTCATACAGAATGACTTCTAAAATGCAAGTCACAGTATATAAAAGACACGCTCCAAGACATCACCCCTACAAAATCCCACAACCCCAATCATATGAGAAAACAAAAAATAAAAGAAAAAAGCCATGCCACTTGCAACTTCATTCACACTGCTAATATAACCATGGCTGTATGACTCTCATTCAGACATAACCAGACATCCAAAAAAAAAACCACACACAGCCCAAAAATTCACTATACCACCAACTTATTATGAAATGAAAAGTATGTCCAAGAAAACAAAATACTTATTTAAAACAAAGATCCAAAACAGCCATAAAAGCAATGAATAAGATTAAGAAAGAGAAAGAAAGAAAAAAATAAATAAATATTATTGACTGCTTATTTATCTGTAATAGAATGTTTAACTTGTACTAAAGTGAATACTAAATACTGTTAATGTTATTAAAAAATGATGTAGAAAGGCAAACCATTTTACCTTGCATTTTTATATACAGATAAATATTTTCCTGCCTGCATCAGCCGTGGATTATTGGTGTATAATAGCAATAGTACTCAGGATATATGAATATAATCTAAATGGACCACAAAAAAAGTCAAACAAAAGATAAGCAATTATTTGCCCTTTAATTTATTCTTCCTCTTTGTCAGTAGCTTCCCATCCATTTTTTCTGTTTCTCTCTTCAGGTAACTATTGCTCCATTCCATTTTTTTCGGTTTGTTCCAAAATGTTATTTTTTTTAAAAAGGAAATAGCTGAGTCCAGGATTTCAAAAGTCTCAGTTCCTTCTGTCAGGAAAAACTTTATATCTGGCTGGGAATAATAAATGCACTTTAATCTGCTTCCTTTTCAACTCTTTTATTAAGGGAAGAAATAATTTCCTTTTCAAAATCACATCTGAGGAATAGTCATTGTCAAATGTTACTGTGCTCTCATTAAATTTAATTGATGAATTTGACCAACCAATTTTTAAAACAAGTTCCTTATCTTGACAGGAAAAATAAACTCACACTTATGGATCTTAGGTTTGTATTAGCTTTTTTGATGATGAGGGGACCACTAGAGACTTGTGAGCTCTGTCGATACCATTTGATAAAAATTCTGGTAGATTTAAAGTCGCAGAGAGCGAAGATGTAAGGAAATTAACCACATTTTCCCCTTCTAATTTTTCAGGTAGACCACTGGTGTGCATATTGTTCCTTTCAGATCTATTTTCAAGACCATCTAATTTACTTAAAATTCAATAATATTTTCTTCTTTTGAGACTCTTCCTCATTAAGTATCTCGTCCATATTTGTGATCTGTGTCTTCTGCTGTATTATTATTTCATGTAACTGTTCCATTTGTTTTGTGTGTTTTTCTTTCAAATTGTCTTGTTTATTGTCCATTTTGTCTAATTTTACTGAAAGATCTTGTATGCTAGTAAGAAGTGATTTAGTAGCTTCTTTAAAGACAAGTCCTGTGAATTAGATTTAGAGCAGCTCATTTTGAAAAACAGGCAAAATCATTTTTGGTTGGATTTTGGCAGGAATTAAAAGACTTATAAAGATCAATTTTGAAGACTGTCTTCCAAAATCTTAAAAATAAGATTATCTTCCAGGTTGAAGAGTTTAAAACAGCAAAAAATCAATAATTTATGTCAGAAATATAACTCAAATAGAGCTGAGAAATTAAGCTGTTAGCCTGTCACCATCTTATATCTGCTTGTTTTCCTGAAAGGGATCCTTTTTTTTATACATGATTTGAGTCTACTGAGATATGCTGTATTTTTATAGTATTCTTTAATATTAACTTCCGATACAAATGAACTTATATCGTGAAGAAGTGGAATTTCTTTCCTCTAACAAAAAGTGTATTAATATATGTTTCTTAACCAGGGTAGTAATCTGTTCCACGTGACTCAGTTTTATTCAGTAATCGCATGACTTTTTCTTAATCTTAGCAACGTTATTCTTTTCTAATATCCTCTCATGATTTCCAGTCCAAACTTGAAAATTACTGTCATTATAAGATTTCTCACTGGATCAGTGGCAGTAGAAAATCTGTGAAGAAATCTTGCACTCAAATTGTCCATACATAAAATAATTCTAGTGGCTGTTCCACTCCTAATTGGTGATTTACTCTTAACTGCACACACTCTGAGCCTGGTGAGATTTTTTTCTACAAGAAAACAAACCCATACATTTCTAAATTTTGCTTGTTGAGCTCATATTTCTCTGTTCATATTCAGTATTTTACAGCCTTTGAAACACTTTCAGAAACTTCTCTTGCACTCTATTTTGCAAATAGTGTTATAGTATCATTTTTTTTTCATATTTAGTATGCTCCAGAAAACCTATTTGCATGGGGAGTGTAAGTATTTGGACCTTTTCTAGCCAAGATGTGTAGTAAGCATAATTGTTTTACAACCAGGAGAAACTCTTTACTGGTGGCATTCTAACCTCAAATTTAACTTGCTGAACGGATACCATCTAGTAAGAATGATTTCATCCAAAGTAGGTGATAGCTGCATTTTCCTGGAAGTCACTGTTTTTCTCATTCTCATGTCAGCACAGACTCTGATACGTTCAGAATTCTTGGACTTCGGGAATAACTATTCATGCTATCCATTATGTTGGTGCTGACATTTTTCTATTATACCTGCATGTTCTAGTATTAGCAGGTATTTTTTATGTCTTCATCTTGATGTTAAAATTATGATTTTGTATGGGTGTCCTACAGGCTCTGCTGTGGAACATATGCTTATTTTAACTAGAAAATGTTTCAACTTTCCTGTAGTTAAATGTGCCTGTTTTTTCCTCCTGTAAGCTTTCTGACACTGATTAAAATTCCATGTTATATGTTTTTGTCATCCCTCTGTCACTGCATTTGCAAAGGTTAGGTCATATATGTCAGACATTACTATATTTGGTTTATTTCTTTTTCTATATTACAGTTCTGTAATATAAATAGTGCTGGTTATCTTCTTCTTCTTTCGGCTGCTCCCATTAGGGGTCTTCACAGCGGATCAACTGTTTCCATTTCTTCCTGTCCTCTGCATCTTGCTCTGTCACACCAACCACTTGCATGTCCTCTCTCACCACATCCATAAACCCTATCATAGACCTTCCTCTTTTCCTGTTACCTGGCAGCTTCATCCTTAGCATCTTTTTCCCAATATACTCTGCATCCCTCCACAGCACATGTCCAAACCAACATAATCTTGCCTCTCTGGCTTTGTTTCCAAATCTTCCAACCTGGGCTGACCCTCTAATATACTTATTCCTAATCCTGTCCATCCTCGTCACACCCAGTGCAAATCTTAACATCTTTAACTCTGCCACATTAAGCTCTGACTCCTGCCTTTTTGTCAATGCCACTGTCTCCAACCCATATAAAATAGCTGGTCTCACTACCCTCTTGTAGACCTTGCCTTTCATTCTTACTGGTACTCGTCTGTCACAAATCACTCCTAACACTCTTCTCTACCCACTCCATTCTGCCTGTACTCTCTTCTTCACCTCTCTTCCACACTCACCCTTACTCTGAACTGTTGATCCCAAGTACTTAAACTCATCCACCTTCTCCAGCTCTACTCCCTACATCCTCACCATTCCTCTATCCTCCCTCTCATTCACACACATATATTCTGTTTTAGTCCTTCTGACCTTCATTCCTCTTCTCTCTAGAGCATATCTCCACCACTCCAGGGTCTCCTCCACCTGTTCCCTACTCTCACTACAGATCACAATGTCATCTGCAAACATCATAATCCACGGGGTCTCCTGTCTGATCTCATCTGTCAACCTGCCCATCACCACTGCAAATAAGAAAGGGCTTAGAGCTGATTCTTGATGTAATCCCACCTCCACCTTAAACGCATCAGTCACTCCCACTGCAGACCTCACCACTGTCACACTACCCTCGTACATATCCTGCACCATTCTTACATACTTCTCTGACACTCCCCACTTCCTCATACATTACCACAACTCCTCTCTAGGCACCCTGTCATATGCTTTCTCTAAGTCCACAAAGACAAAATACAACTCCTTCTGACCTTCTCTGTACTTCTCCATCAACACTCTCTGAGCAAACATCGCATCTGTAGTGCTCTTTCCTGGCATGAAATCATACTGCTGATCACTAATTATCACCTCCCTTCTTAACCTAGCTTCCAATACTCTTTCCCATAACTTAATGCTGTTAAATAAATAAATATAAATAAATATACATAAAAATAAAAAAAGAATAAATATAAATATAAATTTAAAATTAAATTAAATAAAATTTTAAATTTTAATAAATTAATATAAATTTATATATAAATATAAATATTGCTGGTTATAATGAGTTTTAATAATGTTCAGTGCTAAACCAAGAGTCTACAGGTATTAAAGTATAGCTATTTTTAAGCATATCATTATATCTGTTTGAGCTTTGTTAGTGGCAAAGTCAATGGAATTTTGATACTCATGATCTGTTCACATTGTGGGACTGATTCAGAAAGCCTTGTGGTAACCATTTCCTATTCAGAGACAGCCCTACCACAATGCCTTAACAAAGACATGCAACACCACAGTGGGCTGCCTGTACAGCTGTATTATATGCTAATGAAACATTCCAGAGGAGAGGATATGCTAATTAGCCATGTGCTCTCCCACAGAAATGCTTGTAGTAAGGCATTTATGCAGCTATCTGATTCTCTGCATAAATTAGTATGGCTACTCATCAAAGAATGTGTGCACATGTGGAGGATGTTACACCTCTCCACACTCCTAAATTAGCAAGCAAATCCTGCAATACCCAATGGTTTGGGAGCTTTAGATACCAGGGATAGCTCTTTAGATACCAGGGATAGCTCTTTAGATACCAAGGATACTCAAGTATTATGTCTTAAATGCACTTAGAAAAAAAAAATGATTGCAAGAAAGATGTGGGGAGGGAGAACACCACACACCAGGGATACTTTTTATATTGTGAGTTAAAGGTGCTTAAAAAAGGAAAGTTTGCAGCATGAAAAGAGGTGGGTTGGGAGAACAATAGACACTAGTGACAACTGTCATATCATGCCACTGAGGCACTTAAAAAATAATACCTGCAGAATGTAGTGTTCATTTTCTGAGTCACAACTCAGCAGCAAGGATAACCTAATATAGTATAAAGTATTTAATAAAAACAAATAAATAAAATAAAATAAATCAAGAGGCAAAAGATGGGTAAAAGTTATGAACCCGGTGGCATAGTGGTACAGCAGTTAACATTGTCGCCTCAGATAAACACTGAGGTTAGATTTTACATCTAGATGGTTTACCTGATTCAGATGATAGTACAACATGTACATCATTGACTTTCTCTCTGACAGTCTGGAGCATCACAGCTTTTAGGTATGTGTCTGACGTGACAATAACTGCACTGACGCCATTTTCATTGCATTCTAAACATATGTAACATTCATGAAATACAGAAGTCTATTCCCTGACTAGTCAGAAATAGTGACAAGGACCTATGCTGTATAGGAACATTTTTTTGTAATGTACTTTTCAACAACAGACACCCTTTCATTCCCAAATGTGAGATTTCCAGTGTCAATACTTTCTTTTCTAAGGCAAGTGTCACCAGACCCTGTTTGCTTTCCTACTGTGTGGGAGGGTTCTATGGCATAGCCATCAAAGAGATTGCTATGAGTTTATTTTATTTTTTTTTACTTTATGTTACTTGTGGTGACATATGCAACTGTGTCTCCATAGGGTTTACAAAAGCCCCCAAAGCAGGAGAGGACACACTCACATGGATGCTGGGACTGGGAAACTGGACACTGAAAGCTTTGTCTAGCTAATGGGGGCAAGCTTTAGTCTACCCCTCCTGTGCTGTATGCATTAGCTTGGAAGCCACCAAATCAATCCCTGGTTGGTTGTGCTGTCAAAAAGACAGATCATTTCTGCTTCCCCATTTGTCTTTTCCACTGTGTGAGTGAAAACTTGAACTAATTTCTGCAGAGCTGTATGCTGTTTTATAGGCATTTTATAGGGGTTATATCACAATATTGAACTAAAATAAGTTTGAACATTGTAATATCGAACCATAAAGTCTGAAATTCCGGGAAAAAAATCAGTGGGCCATTTTCGGGGATTTGCTATTTCCTCCACTGTGGTGCAATCTCGGAGTTGGTATATTTAAGTTGGGGTGTGGGGAGCACAGCCCCTCAAGTTGGGGAGAGTGGAGCGAAGCACCCCACTTTAGTTTAAGTCTAAGGTTTAATTTTTTTTTTGTCACGGAAAAAAACATCACTGTTTTGTGTTCTCGTTGTTGTTGGGTTTTGGACTTTAGGGTTCGATATTACAACGTTCGAACTTATGTTAGTTCGATGTTGTGATATAGACCCCATTTTACACTATCTTTTCATTATTTTTTTTTATTTATTTGAGTGACTCTAGTGTGACTCTCTCTTCTTTTCTAATTACTCTTTCGGCTTTTCCCGATTAGGGGTTATCACAGTGGAATTCCGGTCCGCTAGTGATTGGTAGTAGATTTTTATGGTGCTGAGTTGCCAGCCCATCGCTCAACCTTCAAAGAAGGCACACCCACTCACACAAGCACCTACCTGCACATCTTTATACATTATTCGACCACGGGGAGGACATGCAGACTCCACACAGAAGGTGTTCCAGCCGAGAATCGAATGGAAGAACCTCTTGCTGTGAGCGACAATGCTAACAACTTAATATGTGAGACCTAAGTATGAGAATTACTGATAACAAACTGCATCCCTCAGTGGAACATAGATAGATTGTATATGATATCTCTGAACTGCCTGCCTTACTTTTTGCCTCTATTGAAAATATATTTTATTGCTTTTGTTTAACAAAAAACTGAACTTAAATGAGAGATCTTAGATCACAACACTCTAGGGAATGAAAAACTAACAAATATTTAGAAAGCTCGCAGAGACATTGCACCAATCAAATGAGCTTTAGCAAGGGAGTTTGATGCCCAGGGGCTATCCTTTTATTTTGCTGTCCACAACACCCAGTAGCAGCCCAGTCACCACTGAAATAGGCAAGTAATGGCCCATCACAAAACAAAACTTTACTGAGAAGAAAACAGTCTTTAATTGTTATAAAAAGAACACTGGTCAGGATTAATTTATTAATTTGCATATTGGTATTAACAGAAGTGGTATGACACTTGTAAAACTAGAATGAAAAGAATGTGTTCTTTCCTTAAAATACAACAACGTGACTGTTATGCCGTTAAAATGGAATACATTATTCAAATCTGTTACCTAATCTATTTGCTCTGTAAATAATTTTCCAGAAACACAATAAAATAGGAAATGTAGTCATGTTTCTGCCAAAAAAATATATTTGCATTATAGTGTGCCATCTTGTTTAAGCTAAAATCTTTCACACACACATGCAGGCGTGTAAAAACACACACATGCAGGCACGCAAAAACACATGCACACACACACACAAAATAACATAATTCCTTATCTTTTAAACTCTGATAAATATGCTACACTACTAATAGCTATACCTTATTGTTCATGTGTCTGAACATGTCGGCTGATGTTTTTTTTTTCTAAAGTGGAGATATGTCATAGTAAATTTGTCAGTTAAAATCACATTTCTCCTTAACTTGACTGCAAAGGTAACCAGACTGGAATTGTATGGCATGCATCCTCAAAATCATGTTCTCTCACCGTTACTATTTGAACAAATTGATAAATTCAGTTTGACTCACAACGTCCATACATTCTGAACTACATGATTTTTTGTCTATTCTGATTGAAAACTATTTGCAGTCTGATTGGATTTGCTGGTAATATTCACATAAATCACAATAAGAATATTTATAACATTTAGTAAAGAAAATGTTGACAATGGTTTGATCAGAATTTGCTATGTGGCAAAAATTAATGGAATAGTCAGTAAAAACAAAATAAATGCTCATCTAATTGGTTTTCCATTGTTTATGTGCAAAAAAGCTTCATATTTTAAAAATGCTTACACGTCTTATAAATGGCACAATAAGTCAGTTTCATAGCAAGCATTGTTTATTTGAAGGGATGTCAGTCAGTGACCTTGAACACCCTATCGCCTAAAGTGATGAATATGATTCAGTAACAACTGCCTGTTACCCAGCTTAAAAAATTCTAATCATCTTGGTCCAAAAGAAATATGCAAACTGAAAGAGCTCATTTTATAATACTCATTGTCAGCTTGAGATGTAGTGCAAACCCATGTGCCTGTCATCTTGTTTTGTCACCACCCCAATACTGATCAACAGCCAACCAGAACTTTAGAAATGAGCAGCACATCTGAGACGAAACACGTTTTCCAGTTAGTTAACATGTTAGAATGTAAGAAAGGCAAACTGCCTACAAGCAGCAGCATGGCTGTATAAAAATGGATCAAGCTCTCTTAATATATACATATAAGCAAGAAAGCACACACACACACACACACACACACACACACACACACACACACACACACACACACACACATGCACATAAACACACTCACAAACCAATGCATAACCCTTATGTACAGTGTTAGTACACAAAGAATTTATTAAAGTAAAAGACAGACGGGAGATTGAACAGGCTGGTAGAAACTGGCATAAATTAAATAAATAAACAAACAAATAATGCACCTTGTTGGTGTCCCCCTAAAAGATGGCAACCAGATTAGGCTCCACAACTACCCAACCTTTCGTCCACCTTTTTATAAGACCTTGTAAATCTGAGTTATATTCAGTTTCCCACTTTTTTCTTAATGAGGTGTGAAATAAAAGTAACTCTCACAGCTTGAAACTTATGGAAATGGCATCTTGAGAGTTTTAGACACTAGCTCTTCACAGAGATAGAGAGACTATTCAGTGAACTCCTGTCCTGTCACCATGCATCAACCACTGTGCAGGAGTCTAGGAATACTTGATCAGACCGCAGTGCATGTCTATGTGGTTCTTGGCTGATTATAGCACTTGGGCCTGTAGAAATGATCTGGAGTAGATGTCAGTGGCTGCTTTGGTACAAATAATTAATAGCATTAAGCCTGCATATCTCTTTTCACTATTATGACAGGATACTTTTATCAGTTAGGGATGACGCTCACTCTCTGTGTATCTTTTACATTATTGAAGTTTGCACTAGTATATCCAAAATATTTTCTTGTAATTTGAAGCAACATCTATTGAAATTGCTTTACCTTTTTAGCTAATATATATAGTTCATTTATTCATTGTTTTCTAGTGGACTGAACACTAGTGACAGATTTCACTTGCAACTTTGAAGATAAAATTCACAAGGTGGCAGTTGCAACAACAGTTCCACAGCATTCACCACAGACTTAGTGCTGTTTAATTTTATACACACACCTATATATATATATATATATATATATATATATATATATATATATATATATATATAAAATATATATAGATAGCTAGATATAGATATAGATATATCCCTTTGCAGCTGAAGTGCATGTTAGTCAAATCAGAAATGCAGTGTGACCTTTCAGGGATTAACAATTTAATGGACTGAAAGGATTTAAAGCATGTTAAGCTGCAGAATACTTAAGTTAAGAGAGTTTCTCTTTTCTCCATTACTGTTTTATATATATATATATATATATATATATATATATATATATATATATATATGTATATGTATGTATACATATATATTTACACACACACATATATATATGGGTCCTCTTCAAATTACCGAAACGTCAGTTCACTGACACGCGGAAGAGGAACGCGAAAGGACCGACAACGCAGTTGACCGACATGCTGAAATCCCGACAGCTGAAAGACCGACAAGGGGAACTTGTAAGCGCGACTTGGTAAGTATGCGATAGTGAGGGATTTTGGATTAGGGAGCGGACAGGTAAGTGTGCAATAGTGAGGGATTTAGGGTTAGGGTGTGTGAAAGGTGAGTGTGCGGTAGTGTCGGAGTTAGGGTTTGGGTAATGTAAGTGTGTGTTAGTGACGGGTTTATGTTTTAGGGTGGGTTAAGTAAGTTAGGAATAGGGTGCAGGTAGGGTACGTGTCTGGTACTGTCGGACCTTAGGGTTAGGGGTGGGTTAAGTGAGTTAGGGTTAGGGTGCAGGTAGGGTAAGTGTGCGGTAGTGTCGGACCTTAGGGTTAGGGGTGGGTTAAGTGAGTTAGGGTTAAGGTGCAGGTAGGGTAAGTGTGCGGTAGTGTCGGACCTTAAGGTTAGGGGTGGGTTAAGTGAGTTAGGGTTAGGGTGCAGGTAGGGAAGTGTGCGGTAGTGTCAGACCTTAGGGTTAGGTTTTGGGTTAGGGCTAGTGGATATGTAATGTAGTGTAATGTGTTGTTTACGTTTAGTGTGTCGGTGTAATGGTGTTCGGTGTTTTGCGTTGTCGGTATTGTGTGTTGTCGGTTATTTGGTGTCGGTGGTTTGTGTGTCGGTGAACTGGCGTGTCGGTGTTCTAAAGTAGACCCATATATATATATATATATATATATATATATATATATATATATATATATGTATATATATGTGTGTGTGTGTATACACACACACACTTATATATATATATATATATATATATATATATATATATATATGTGTGTGTATATATTGTGACGCCAGTGCACTGCCCAGCAATCAAGAAGCCTCAATTCTCACCACTAATACCAGTGAGGGACATCCACATAGGGAAAGGATAACAAATACACACAGAGTAAAGTACAATTTCCCCTTAAGAGCTCACAGAGATCACAGTCAGTCTGTGGCTGGTTTCTTCTTTTCTCTCCAGATCCCCAATAAGACTCCCCACTGACACAGCTATAGTGTCCAGATCTCAGCCTAGTGGGCAAGCTAAAAACTCCAGCACCCTCTCTATCCAACCAGTGCTTTGTGTCTCTGCCCAAGTAGCAGAAACACATGCACTCTCTGAGATATGAGTTATATATAACCACACAGACACTCCTGGGGATGGCTGGCACAGGTTCTCCAGCTGTGCCCCTTTTACCCAGACTATAAGGTAGTACCATTTGCCACCACCCACTAATATTTATCAGATACTAAAAAGGCCCTTAACAAAAGGTGTCCAATTATCACTGTGCAATATTATTATCCAAATGGTAAGTGCAACTGAACAGTCAAGGCTTATTGGAGTGGCTTGGCCAATATCACTAAATACATACTAAATACATACAATGTACTCTTAGAGCTTAAATTATCTCTACACTAATCAGCTACAGTTAAAAGGTTTTAAAATATTTAATAATAACTAATAAAAACACAAGACAATACTTCTTACTACACAGTGCTAGTCAAAAGTTCAGAGATCACAGGAAAATGCTTAAAATAATACAGTAGAAAAGTTCTGACATCAATACAGAAAAAAGACTAATCTAATCTTCTTAGTTCCTAGCTATACCTAAGAGAAAACATGGTTCTAAAATAAACTTACATACAGAACACAGGCAGAGTGCTGGTGAGTTGGATGTTCTCAAGACAAATGCTAAATGCTCTCATTCCTTCTGCCCTTAAATTGATAACACAGTACCACTGATTCATTTCAGATTACATCATTTCTTTCTGGTTCCCAGGCTAACAGAAACTCATAAGTTAATAGCTCTTTTGATCTTGCAGCTGGTCAGGAAGCCAAAGCAATAAAATAAATTACACATGTAAACTCTAGCCATTAATTCTGGGCTCTAAACAAATCGGCAGAATGCCTCCCTCTAGACATCTCGGCTCCAAGTTTTAGATCAAAGAATTTCACAATACTTGACTTATCAGCTTTCTTACAGCAGAATGCACTGTTGTTACATTTTTGCAGGCCAACATCCAATACAGTCTTTTCACATTTAAGAGAACAAACCTGTGGCTTACATTAATATTTACAAATGACAGAATTATCTACAAAATTCTATCTGGCTAGGTTGGCAGCCTTCACCTGTCTTCACATATACATGGGTCTACTTCAGGAGACTGACCTCTCACTTTCCGACTCCCACTTGGCCGAGACGAAAGGACTGACAACTTCAGAAGACTGACATCAGGAACACTGACTTTTCATGTGAGGTAAGTAACCGCTTGGCCATCCCAAATAAAAAAACTAAAACAAACAAAACTAAACTCACCAATGTGGGGGGGCTTTGCCTAACTAAATATACCAACTCCGAGATTGCACTACTAAGGGGGGTATTGAGTGTGAGCATCCATTACAGGTAGGTTGTACTCCATTGCAGGATTCTGTGTTCCACACCTACAGCTAGCAACCTGTTTCTGCAGGATATCTGTAGATAGGTTGACAATATGGAGTAAGTAACAGCTTGGCCATCCCAAAAAAAAAAAAAAAAACTAAAACAAACTAAACTCACCAAAGTGTGGGGGGGGCTTTCCCTAACTAAATATACCAACTCTGAGATCGCACTACCATGAGGGGTAAGGGGCAAAGTTTAACAGGATGCCCAAGCGGTTACTTACCTCGTATGAAAGGTCAGTCTTCCGGATGTCGGGCTTCTGATGTTGTCAGTCATTTCGTCTTGGTGAAGTCAGTGTAGGGTAAGTATATCTATACACACACACACACATATATATATATATATATATATATATATATATATATTTTTTTTTTTTTCACATTTACATACATTCATATGGATGCAGACCTACATTAATACATACATTTTTATCTCTAAATATAAGCTGAATTCACAGTTTTAGAGAAGCAAGACATGCACATTCTAAAGTGGTATAAGGTATATTTTGAATATAAACAAAAATATATAATACAGTAAGAATTCAGCATCAGCACTTGAACTGTTAATGCAACATTTTGAAATATGTAACAAACGCTTTTTTCACATTCAATTTCTAATATTTCGAGACCATGAGGATTCTGTTTTCATTTCTCCTTGTCTTTTACTTTAAGAAATGAAGGCTGCATGTTTCTCTAAACATGCAACAGGAGTATTTTGTTCTGCCAAGTGTGTCATAGTTATGTTCAAATGAATGAGACAGCCATGTTCTGCATAATTAAAAAGCAGTGATTTGAAATTTTGAACAGTCTTTTATACATAATTTGTATTCATGTTTCAAGTTAAAAATGGTAAGAAAAAACATATAGATTCATAGGTTGGTACTAAGCTATTGGCCCTAGGGCCTATACAAGCCTAGCCATAACAATTCCCTGGCTATTTCTTCCTACAGTATTTACTTCCCTGGACCCCTGTCTAGCAGGGCAACTGACGTGATCCTCGGGGTGAATTTCTTATCTCCCATCCAATCGTCAAGGTTCCTTTTGAAGATGGCCAAAGAGGTGCTCTGCTTGACATGTATGAACAGTCTATTCCAGAGCCTGGGGAGTCTTTGGGTCAGGAACCTATCCCTCCAGAAGATTTTGTTCATTGTGATGACAAGGTGTAGATTCCTGAGCATGTGGCTCTGAGGGATTGGGATTTCTTTAAATGCAGCATGTCCAACAGCTCTGGGTTTGACATGGCCTTGGATGTTAACCAGAGATAGCCTCTGAGTAGATGATATGCGACAGAGTATAGCTAGAGTTTTTTTAGACACTCAGCATAGGGCATCTGCTTTAGGCCTGTGATTCTTTTAGTGAGGTATTTCTGTGGCCTTTCCAGTTGTTGCAGATGTCTTGAGAGGTACATACCAAACGGGGCGTTGTATTCTATAATAGGTCTAATGAGGGATAAGTACAGAGGGACAATGACCTCCTTTTTTCTGGATGAAAAGCCCTTAGTGATGAGGAGTGCCACATAGAAGGATTTCCTGACTGTTGTGGCAATGTGGTTATGGAAAGTGAGACCACTGTTCACCTGTGCCCCTAAGTTTCTTATCATACTTTCGGTGTTGAGTGTACTCACGGGTATATGTTTTTTCCCAAAGGGGATAACTATACATTTCTTGGCATTGAGCTTGAGCCCATGGCTCTGGCACCAAGCATCTGTTTCTGTAAGGCCCTTTTGTATAATATCCACATCATTTGGAGATTCAATAATGGCTCCCAGTTTGCAGTTATCTGTGAACTTTGTTAGCCAGAGTCCCTTAGTGTTGGCCTGTACTTCAGAGAAGGAGATGGCAAACAAGAGCGGTCCCAGGACTGAACCCTGAAGTACTCCACTTGCCACTTGTCTGGAGCTGGAGTTGGCTACTTTTGCAGTGTGAATTCTGTCAGTAAGCCAGTTGGCAACCCATTCAGTGACATAGGGATTAATGCCCAGCTTAGTAAGTTTATCTATGATTTCAGAGTGGGGGATGGTGTTGAAGGCCTTGGTGAGATCCAGATATGCTGTGTGGACCACCTTACCCTCAACAGCTCTGGAGACTGATTCAAAGAAGTCAATCAGGTTCAGGAGACACGATTGGCCCTTCACGAACCCAAACTGGGTGATGTCAAGTGTTTGAAGGTTGCCAATGTCTTTGTTTATAAGTTCCATGATAATACGTTCCATGGCCTTGCAGATCAGGCTCGTCAGACTGATGGGGTGGTAGTTCCCCAGGATCCAAGGTGGATTCCCCCTTGTGGAGTGGGATAACTGTAGCTGTGCGCCACTCAGTGGGCATGAAGCCTGAGGTGAGGCTATGATTAAACATGACACTTAGGTGAGGTGCCAGTTCATTTTGTAGTCCATGTAGTACACAGCCTGAGATGTCGTGTGGTCCCATGGATGCTGTATTCTTAGCTTTGGAGAGTGTGGTGTTTGCCTGTGTGGCCATTATTACTGGAATTTGACAATCTTTCGGTATTGAGATGGGCCCTTTAAGGGGTGAGAGGGGTATATAATTGAGGCTTAATCACTAGTGAAAAGGTAATGTTTACTTATTTATTTACATTTGTTCATTGGGATAGTCCAGATGGATACTTTAAGACCCCTTTTCAACACAGGCCAGGGAACAAAAGCTCCACATTACACTTACTTACAGTTGAGCACATTTTAGAAATGACAAAATAACACAGAAAAACATTTTACAACATCTCATCTTGACAGTACAATTAAATATCTAATATCTTTAAAACTGACTTTGTAATGATGACATTAATAACCATTGAAGACTGGTGAGACTGCATCTAATCAAAGTTAAAAGTGTGTGTGTGTGTGTGTGTGTGTGTGTGTGTGTGTGTGTGTGTGTGTGTGTGTGTGTGTGTGTGTGTGTGTGTGTGTGTGTGTGTGTGTGTGTGTGTATGTGTGTGTGTGTGGAAATGCAAGAAGAGTAGTACTCAGAGCCCATTATGATTGAGGTTTGTGAGTAAGTCGGTAAAGCATTTGGAGAATTGCAGAGACAGCACTTTAAGATGAGCTTTAAGGTTTGCTTTGAATTGCTGGGGACGTGTCATTTTATAAAGGAGTTGACTCTTCACCCCTATATCTAAGTAAAGTACACAGACTCTAAACCATTTTATTTTCTGTGCCTGTAAATTATTTATTTGTTGTGACAGATTACTTCTGGTTATAGAGAAGTATGAACAGATGGCACTTTCTGAACTGGAAACAGATTATATATAAATTCTACCTTATATTTGTGCTACTATACATTAAGGATTGGTTGAGATTCACCAATGACTCTACAGATGTTTGATAATATTGCTTACCACATGATCTTATTTTGTAGAATAGTCCTATTTTGTGTTGTTGTGGTCCATGAAACATGAACATAAATTGTTGAGCTCATTCAACAGAAATACATAACTCAAAATTTTAACAAATTTTCTTAGTTCTCTTAATATTGCATCTAACAAGATATAAAACAAAGTAAATTATTGCAAGGTCCTTATTTTTTATAAATGTGTAATGAAGGCCAGTAATGGATTGTTCAAATGTGTAGTTTAATAGAGTTTTTCTTTTTTAACAAGAAACAGTTTTATTAAATTATTAAGTATGGCACAGGCAATCATACATTTATATAAATGAAAACAAGCCATATAGACATATTTTTAGTTGCAAACATTGTAAATCACTTATTATCCATCTAGCCATTGTCAGTCAAATATTACGTAACTCATTCAAATGCTGCCTTCATTAAACCTCGTTCCTCCTCTGCATGTACTTTTCCCACAATTTCCATTTTTTTCCTATGTAATTTGCTCGTTCCCTTTTCTAAAGATCCCGAATCCATTTGTTTTATCTCTGTTACTTCTAATAAGGTTGGTTTAGACTTTGATTTCCATTTTCTATTTTTTTTTTTTTTTTGGCAGCCACCATAATTAGACTCAGCAAGGCCTTACTATGTCTAGGCAATTCTGATTCTGCTTCGTAGGTCAAAAAATCATTTATTTACTTACACCAATTTGCTCACCCAGTATCTCTGACAGAGTAGTTTGCATGTAATCGTTAAAGTCTGCCAGCTCATTACACTCCCAGAAGAAATGTTCCTAATTACCTCTTTTTTCCCTATCACACCTCCAACATTTGATGTCTACTCGAGGAAAACTTATTTTAACTTGGGTTATACAAATACCTGTGTAAATACTTCCAAACCAATATCATAAATCTTCTAGACTTTGTTGCATATTTGGGAGACATAAATATATCCCCCATTGTTTCATTGTGAATTCCTTATTCAAACACTCTTACCAAGCCTTTCTAACCTCCTCTGATTGATTTTTACAGTTATCATGCAATATTTTGTATACTCTACTCCTTTTTTTTCAACTGCAGATTTTTTTCTAGAGTCTACTAAAAACTCTACCAGTACCGGTCTTTCACTTAGGATCCCACTATTTCTTTCTCTTTCCCTATACTTTGATATCAATCCATGATAGGGGAGGTAGTCTCTAAGCTGCAGTCCAAATAAATTCTTGGCCTCTTTCCATTCTATTACTTTTTCTCTATAATTATTTCCTCTCAATACCTTGGTTCTTTCACCAGTATTCTCCAATAAATTCCAGACCCCTTTTGCCTGTTTTCTATTTTCTTAATTGCAGTCATCCCTATCATCAGAATCTCCTTTCTCCATTCCCATGTTTACTTGGTTCTTAGAATTCTTTCTGCTAGTTTGTGAATATAATATTCTGTACGGTTATTGTTATCATCCTTAAAGGCCTAGATCCAAAATACAGGTCTCTCTTTGTATCTTGACCTTCCCCCTGTTTTATCATCATCCCTTTTCACTTTAAATTTTTATTTATTCTTGTGCTATGTAAAGGAGCCTTAACCATGTAGCTCTGAAATACTCCCTTAATTTGGGTAATCTCAAACTTTCCTGTTCAAATGGAAAAATCAGGTTATCCCAATTGACTCTTGCTGGCTTCCTCTCCCAGATAAAATCCTTCAGCTCTTAGTCTCTTCCCCCTTAGCTGCCATACCAGAATTGTTTTTAATCCATACTCCTAAGTACTTCATTTTATTATGCCCCCATAAATATGGATGTTGCTGAACCAATTTGTATGTGGATATATAATGTACAGCTATAGCCTTTGTTTTAGTTCATTAATTTTTTATCTCAAAAAGATTTGAAACTGCCTCAAAATGTTCCACAGCACTGAAATGCCATTTTCTGGTTTTACCAAGAAGAGCCAGGATTTTCTTGACTACCATACCAAATATATGCTTCAATTTCTGAGTTTCTTATTTTCTTTGCCGATGGTTCTTTTAATAGTGTTTCTTCTGATACCAACCATGACTTTGTTAACCTTAATTTCTTAGGTTCACACAAATCTGAATACTGATAATTGTAGATTTGACCAAGCTCATTTTTTTCAGTAAGTCAGTCTAGCCTGATATGTTCTCCCATATGAAGAACATATAGCTCTTGTGGAAATCATGTTATAACTTCTTATAGGTCCTAAATCATTTCCACATTCATCTTCAGCTTACTATTGCAGTTTCTTCAGCAGTGTTGCCAATGTCATAATAGAGCTATTAAAGTATATCTCTTGGGGGTTCTAACTTGAGCAGCTACAACAGGCTATTTATTCTTGGAGGAGAACCATTTGTTGCCATAGACTTTGTGTCCCATGTAATTTCAGTACTCTTACTGAAGCATGCCTCTAGTGATGCTTTTTATTTAAAAAAAAATATATATCCCAATCTTCACTGTACCGCAATCCCACAATTCAAACTTTGAAATGTGGCCATTTCGATGTTTTGACCGTTCGATTAAGTTATCTTTCGATAATGTAATAGGACCCATCTTGCCTCCTGCAAAATACAACAAAACTTTTGGGGTTTAACAGTGAGGATTACATTTACTCTTAAGTCTGGGTCTATAAGAGTTTTGAAATTCTAAAAGGACTCCTTGTATGAAGGACCCTTATTGTGTATTCTGTTGAATTAAAACATGTTATGTCACACAGATTTAGGAATGGCAGTGTAGCTGGAATGGCAGCTTTCCCTTGGTTTATTTTTGCTTCCAATGAACAAGATCACATGGATTATTTGCAGTTTATAAAATCATGGGGAGACTAAAGAAAGGCAGAATGGTGCTTCCTTTTTTGCAGATGATTATACATTATTAGAAGACATGCATGAATCTCTCTCTGGGTTGCTGAAGGTTTATAAAGATATGGTGTGGTACTTTTAACCAGATAAGCCAAATATCAATCAAGCTGGTGGGGGAAGGAGTTGACAGCATTAGGAATTTCACCTGGATTTGAAAATTATTTGGCTTCACTAGTCTACCTTTTCATGATGGAGACAGTTGAGAAAAATACTGCAAGCCTATTAAATAGGGTATCCAATATGGTGGATAGTTGGCCATATAGAGCTAACTCCCTGCGTGGAAGGATTGAGGCGATCTGGTCACATATGGCTAACTGACTGGATGGAAGGGTGAAAGTGGAAGGAAGGAGTTGATTTGGGTCTTGTGGAGTTACGCCCTGGAAGGAAGGAAGTAAGTAGGTGATTCAGGTCAGGTAGAGTTAACACCCTGGAAGAAAGGGTGGTGGTAATATGGGTCATTTGGAGTTAACAGGCTGCAAGGAAGGGTGGGTGTGATTTAGGATATGCGGAGTTAACTCCCTGAAAGGAAGCAGGGAAAGTTGGAGATGATTTGGGTCATGTGGAGTTAACTCCCTGGAAGGATTCCTGGAAGGGTGAGGTTGATTCAGGTCATGTGAAGCTTAACACCCTGGAAGGAAGGAAGGAAGGAAGGTAGTGGTGGTGATTTGGGTCATATGAAGTTAACACCCTCTAAGGAAGCAATGAACGGCATGGCATGATCTGATAATGTCATTTCCCTTTATAATGTATTAAGACATATTCCAAGTAGGCTGCAAGACAAGACAGTGAAGATAATTTAGACTGCATGTGATAGATTTGTCTGAAGCTGAAAGTATATGAGAATTGGGTAAGGGATTCTATGTTGGGGTGGGTGACTATGGAGTATGAGTTATGCCTGATTATAATGAGATACATACAGCAAAAAGAAGCCATTATATCACAGATGGCTCATAGCGGGTTGAATGCTCATTATATGGATCAGAATACTGTTTTTCAAAACTGGTGAGAGAGTCACTTCTAAGAGGTGCTGAAAAGCTGATACAAAACCAGGTGTGAATTGGGGGTAAGACTATAAAGTAATGAACACAGAGACTATCTTAATGGGCAGAAAAGGGCATTTGGATGGTTGGTGATATTTGTAGAAAAGAGATTGTAAAGATCTCTCTAGAATTTTTCAGAACAAAAGTCCACTGCAGACTGTACATTGGCTACCATAATACTTTCTTAACCTATAGTAATTCTGCATGAGTTACTATGGTTACCTCATCTTGATCTTCACAAACAAGACAAACCAAAGGTACTTAAAGTGACATTTTCTGCATATAGAGTTCTGTTTGACTGATGGAAACAGAACCAGGCATACTTTATAACTGTGATCCTGGAAACTACTTCAACAGGCTTATCTAGACTATAGGACAGAACATGTTATTAAAATGAAATAACCTGCATCAATCAAATACTATAAATATTTGTTGATTTTTGTCTCTAGATTCATCAATCTAAAAGGGTGAAGACATTTTGATTAATGTATTAATTTGGATATTTTCTTTCTTTTAAATGGACCCGTGGTTGCAGATATGTGTTATAAAGACGAAAATGCTGTACTGCTAGTTGCACTGATAATACTGGATATTATTGCAGTTAGGGAAAATGGATATGAAGCTAAAAAGTATGCTTCTGGATAGGCTGTTGGGTGAAAAAAAATCTACAGCCTTTGGTTAACAGAGGCTTAACATTTCTCAGATTCTCGAATGTATTTATTCCATTAAGAACAATTATTCTTAGATAACAACATATTTAACTTTAACATGTAGTAGTGTGTGTGTGTGTGTGTGTGTGTGTGTGTGTGTGTGTGTGTGTGTGTGTGTGTGTGTGTGTGTGTGTGTGTGTGAGAGAGAGAGAAAATATAGATATGTACATAAACCTGCACATATGTGTCTATTTTTGTGTGTTTTAATCAGAGAAGCTCATATTTCATTAAGCGGTTAAATAAAATAAAAGACACGTCATTTGATGAAAAAAAATGTGTTTTTTAGAAAGTTTTAGTGACAGCAAGATAATGCTTAATATTTAAAATTCTGAAAATGCAACTGAAGTTTCAGTTATCTTTAATAAATCCATTTGCTGATGAAAAGAAATGAAGAAATATAAAGGAATATCCTGATGTTTAATAATGTTCCGACTACTAATTCAAACCCTGATATCCTTAGCAAAGGACAACTAAAGTTATTTGTTGAACAAGTCCCAGGCTAGCCATTTCATCGCTCTTTCAGGTTTCTAGTTATACTCAAAACTTTTATTCCACAAATAGGATATAAGTACAATTTTGTGTGTGCATTTTACATCTTTTAATATTCTTATCTTGTTCACCGCTTTCATTGCTGCCAAGGTAATCTATGTTTGCAAAAGAACTATGCAGTTGACAAGGGCACAAACATCATCAGAGAGTTTTAAAAAAAATTGTGCTACACTGTATAAATCAAATGCATCCACCAAGGCTAATAACAGAGCTGTGAAAATGAGACTGCGATGTTTCTGCAACTAGTATTTAAAGCTGTTACTGCCATGAAAGTAATGTTCGGGTTCACTGCAATTCTCCATTATATCTGTCAAGCTGTCTTGTGGATTGCAGACATCTGAGTCCAAAAAATATAAAGTCATTTAATTTACCCCAAAATTGTTTTAGTACATACCTGCAGTATTTTTACTACATGTTTTATTTCACCACCAACAGTATGAATTTCAATATAAATTACAGTAAGATTTTGATATTTAAGAAAAAAAACAGCATGTTGTAAAAATGAAGGCAGAGGACAAAGAACATATTTCACAACTTCTAAAAATGCCCAGATTGCTCCCTTACTAAATGAACAGATAACATGTTTCCTTTAGATGTGCTCCCTTACTAGATGAATCTCTAATGGGTATTAAAAACACCTTTCATCCAGATGTATATACTGTTGCTTATCTGTGGGAAAATAAGTCATGCTTGTTGTTACTCTGTCAATACATTTTTCTTTACATCATATTCTGATTAACTTTTAATTTCAACTGCCCTATTTTCAAATGTTTGATTTCTAAACAAGGAAAATGTTTAGTACTTTCACATATAATTTTAAGGGGCCATCAAAACTGAACGATACAAATAATACAGACTGACATAGAGACATACAGACATGAAGTGCCATCTCTGCTTACCTTCACACCCCACTCAATCATATACATACACATATCCACACAGACGCACGCACATATTTGTGTGTGTGTGTGTGTGTGTGTGTGTGTGTGTGTGTGTGTGTGTGTGTGTGTGTGTGTGTGTGTGTGTGTTTAAGTGAATGTGTTTTTATAAAAGTGAACATAAAACCTTGAGTCAAGCAATAAAAAAGTAAAATTTGTAAGTTGTACTAAATTACTGATCCTTTCAAACTTATGTGGAGTTTGGTACAGCATATGTAAGAAACTGGTTTATCAGGAAATGTCAGAACTGTTTAATGGGGTATAGACTAATGAAGCTTGAAAGCAAGGGATGAAAAAGGTTGATAGACAGTAATGTTTTAAAATATAATACAATGACATAAAAAGAATGTGGTTTACTGCATGCTCATTATAGGCAGTCAGAACACTGTCTTCATTCCAAAAGCTCTAGCCAAAGCAGGCAGAGTATAAGAGATGATAATGTAATTGCAAAATATAGGGAAGTACAGTAAAGGGATGCAATGTTAGATGTAAGGGAACAACATGGTGCACTATGGAAAAAGTGTGTGAAAGAGGAAATAAGGAACAAATCAGAGAAACATTTATTTTAGGACAGATGCAGATGAAAAAGTTGATCCTTCATTCCTTATCACAGAGTTATCTAAGAATTCATGTAAAAGATGACAGTGAATAGGATGAGGAGAGAGATTTGAGTACATGCATTACAAGTTACAGAATGGAGCTGGGTAAGTGGTAGAGAAACCAAGTCCAGCAAACTGATATATTCCTGCACTAGTCCTAAAGGGACCGCTGTTTGTGTTTAGAGAATCACTAGCAGAATTGTACAGTTGGAGCAGTGCACATTCTCTGATGACTGGGGAATAGTAAGCTTGGATTCCCTAGAAGAAAAGGACACCAGAAAGGAAGTTGAAAATAACATCCTGGTCAGTCTGGCTACTGTTTATGATAAAAGGAACAATATTACTACAGAGGCACCTAGTCAAACTTGCAAATGCAAATGGATTTAAGAATGACAAGTAGTCTTTGGTGTGAAGTACAAACAGGATTGTTTGGTTGGTGTTATATGCTCAGTTTTGAGTAACAATGACCCATCACCACCCACACCTACACAGCACACTCCTACATATGCAGAGGTCCTCCACATAAACATACCCAAAGAAAAGAGACCTCTGAGGCAAAAACATACCTGATCGCCATAGCCCTCAACACCACATGCCATGCATAGTCCACAGACCTATGCCTCTAAGGCTTCACCATAAACCCAACATATTAGTCATGTGCCTCTCACCAGGATGGATAAGGAGAAAGTCACAGTTAGTTGTCTGTCAGGTGCCAGAATCTGCCATATCACACATGCACTCAAGTCGCTCAACAACAGGTACTGTTATAACTCTGTTATAGTCCATGCTGGTGTGAATGACCTCTCTGGACTATATGAAAAGGGACATGATTGAGCTCGCTGATTATGCGTCCCAAGCAGGTATGTCCCTAGCCTTAAGCAGCATTCTGCCGTCACCCAGAATGGAGCCTCAATGTTTGTTTTTCTTTTGGCTTTCTCTGGTTAGGGGTTGCCACAGCGGAACTACGGTTTGCTAATGATTGGCAGTCGATTTTTATAGTGCCGAAGTGCCAGCCCGATGCCCAACCTTCAACGAAGACACCGTCATTCACACATGTCTTTCGAACGCCACTCGACCGTGGGGAGGACATGCAGACTCCACACAGAAGGCACTCCAGCCAAGAATCGAATGGGAGAACCTCTTGCTGTGAGGTGACAATGCTACTGCTGCACCACCGCAGCTTGTCAGAATGAGAATGATGCCTCAATACAAACAGAAAATGATTGACTTTAACAATTGGCTTACTTTCTGGTGTCATTCCAGTGGAATCCAGTACCCGACAGCCTGGGAAGATATGATCAACAGACCATGATGCTTTGTTAGAGATGGCCTGCATCTGTCTCACCTAAGCATCAGGCTTCTGTATATATAGTACCTTTTTTAGGAAAAGTGATGAGGTTAAAAGTAACAACATAAAAATTTTAGCAAAACACAAATCAAAGGTTATGCTGCTAAACGCTAGGAGTCTAAACATGAAACTGCACTCATTGCAAGCATTCTTAACTCTGGAAAATGCTGACTTCTCTGGAGTCATAGAAACTTGGTTCCAAGTTGTGCAGAGCACCCCAGCCTTACCTGGTTAATCATTCTATCATACATTCAGACCTCAAACTGTGGGCAGTAAAGCCAAAGGAGGTGGAGCTTCAATATAAATTAAAGACATACACACCTCCAGGCTGGTCAAACAGTATGACGCACAGGTGAGACTCCAGGTGTAGTTAACCATTGACAAGACCCCTATTAAAATCATAGTTAGCTACCAGGCTCCAAATCTGACTCAAGATACCCAATCCGCCTATTTGGACCTGTTCAGATCTATCAAGAATCAACCCTTTACCCTGATCCTGGGTGACTTTAACTTCCCAAACATAGACTGGAAGAACTGCTCATACTCAAGGACACAAATGCCAAGAGATTCCTTGATTTTGTCAATGCAAATGCCTTGGAACAGCTAGTCGACACCCCCTCAAGGGGTGATAATATCTTGGACTTGGTATTAACCAACATGAATAACCACTGCATATCCCTATAGTATCATTCTCCCTGGAAAGATCTGACCACAAAGCAGTCACTTTTGAAGTCACCATCTCCCCCAACCACCCGCTAGCTAGGAGCACACAAAAACTTCTCCAAAGCTGATTATAGCCTCCTGAGGGATGGTATAAACAGCTTCCCAGCCCTCTCCCCCTCTGTAGGAACTGGCACCAATATCCAAAACTACACCAAAGCACTATACGAGCATTTATATAGATGCATGGAATCAGCAATACCCAACAGGACTAAATTATCCTAATGAGTAAACCTGTCCAGTGGATATCTGCAATAAATAAACTATATAAAAAAAAAGAAGAAAATTGCTGCCCAAGACCAAGAAGGAGCAGGTGCCCAATTGGAAGCAATGTCTCCTTAGCCTGAACAAGCAAATAAGTGCACTAGTGAAATCCTCCAAAGCAAACATCGAGTCCAAATTGGCCACATCTTGTAGAGATAATCATAAGGCCTTCTTTACATATGTCCGCAACCTCAAAGGAAGCACCCAGAACTGTTCAGAACTGGTGGTTAAGGACACCACATATACAAATGCTATTGCTATAGCAAACTTGCTGGCTGACAGATTCAGCGAAACTTTACCCCACTGTCCCCTTATCAGTAAATCAGGACATCCCCAGTACCTGCCCCTCTTACCCTTATATCTAGGGAACAGGTCATCACTGCTTTCTCAAAGGCAAAAAACACAGCCACCATGGGAGCCGATAACATCCCAGGCTCCATCCTATGTGAACTCAGGCAGAAACTTGCAGCACCACTAGGCACCCTCTTCAACCAAATCCTGAGTACTGGCTTTGTCTCAGCTGAGTGGAGGACAGCCATTAAACTCCCATGCTCCCCCTAGAATTATCTGAGCAAAATCTAAGTATGTACCCTAGCTAACTAAATAATGTAGAGCCCTACTCAAGGCCAGAGACAAAGCCTGGCAACTATTTCATAAAAACAAATCACAAACAAGTAAGCAAGCATCTGTAGAATTTCAGAATAAAACAAAAAATAAATTAGACAAAATCAGCTATTACCAAAATATCCAAAATAAACATACAAAACCCCCCGAAAAATTCTGGGCAGCAGTTAATAACATACTTCAAACAGGTTAGTCACCACCCATGCCCTGACAACAACCAACAATTCTGATAATATTGCAACACAATTTAATAAATTCTTCACAGAAAGTATCCAATCCCTAGCAAACTCTCAAGGCTTTGACAGTAACCCTACCTCTTTTGTCTCCCAGAACAGCACCAAATCCCAAGACTCCACCTCCCACTTCAAACTACACCCAGTATCCATAATAACTGTACAAAAACTACTGCAAAAACTTAAACCAACAACTTGCCAACCCCAAAAACTTCTAACAGCTCTCTTTCACAATTCAAAAATCACCTCATATCACAAATAGTGGACATCTGGCTGTGTTCCTATTACTCCCCTGATTAGACCTTCCTGATTTCCCAAACAATCTTCTACCCTCTTTATTTAAATAACAGGATGTAGTAAACTCATCTGTTAAATTTATAACCCTCTTTATCATTTCAGTCACATCTGTAGCAACTACATCTGTATGTGTATAACCCTCTCGGTTATTTCAACTGCAACTGTAGCAATATGAGTTACGATGGGAGCTTTTTCCATGAAATGAAATGTATGTTATCTACTTTTGCATTATTTGTCATTGATATAATATCCTGTATGTTTGTTAAACTGCTGAAATGTCTGTAACTGGAATTCTGTGTATGCTAGTATATGTTGACATTATCCTTGTAACTGGAGTTTTTCTACCTGAGCCTCCATTGAATAAGGACCTGTGTCCAGTCAGACTTTCCCAGTAAGCAAATATAAAATAAATAAATAAAGAGAAGTTAGGTGGTTATCTTGCTGTCAAGTTCTATTAAGATTTTATGAACTGAAAGAGGAAGTTCTAACTTTTTTGACAACTCAACAGTCTCAGCTGTTTTTCTCAGTGATGAGCTTTGATGCAGTAATGTTGCATTTCTTCCTGATTAGTTTCAATCTTTGAACACACTTAAAAGCATGCAAGGAGATTGTGAAAATATTCTTTCTTCCACTGACAAAATGAATGCTTTCCAAGAAAAACTAATGCTTTGGGAAGAAAGAATCAGAAGAGAAAATGCAGCAGAAATGTTTGAGCTAACGAAAAGGTGGAAACAGGATGGAAGTCTTATAGATCAAATTTTACAAACTTTAAGATTACTTAGTATAAATATATTGAAAAATAGTTTCCCTGAGTTGACATATACTTGGATTGGATAAGAGATCCATTTGTCTTAAAGGCATGCAAACTGGCAAATTTAATTATTACAGAAGAGGATGGGCTGACAGAGATAAGAAATGACAGAAGATTAAAACTTCAACATGCAACAACAGATGCTAGTTCAATTTGGTTATCTCTTAAAAGTGAATTTCCCAATATTACAAAAAAAAAAAAAAAGCAATAGAAGTACCTCTTCCTTTCTCCATGTCATATTTATGCAAATCAAGCTTTTCTGCAATGAATAATATTAGATTGTGGCTGGAAACCAGGGAAGAAGATTTAAGAGTTTGCCTGTTCAAAATTCAGCCTTACACAAAAGACATTCTAAAACAATGTCAAGCTCATATATCTCATTAAATATTAAATGCAAGTAAAAAAAAAAGAGGAAAATTACCTATTTCTTTGTCAGGCAAAAAATATAATATATTTTTGGTGTGCCACAAGATTTTTACAATTAGTTTGTGTGCCACAAGATGGAAAAGGTTGAAAATCTCTGCTCTACATAAAGCTGGAGTGTCCACCAATCTGGGAAATGATAGCCCCATCAGCCTAACTAGCCTAATCTACAAAGCCATGGAATGGATTAGCATGAACCTCATTAACAAGGACATTGGCAACCTCCAAACACTTGATCCCACACAGTTTGGCTTCATCAGGGGGAGGTCATGTCTGCTAAATTTGGTCGAATTGTTTGAGACGGTCACCAAAGCCATGGATGAGGGGAAGACAGTCCACACCACATACCTTGACCTGGCCAAAGCCTTTAACACTATTCCCCACTCGGGCATAATAGATAAACTCTCTCAACTAGGCATCAATCCATATGTTACCAGATGGGTAACAAACTGGCTCATTGATAGAACCCATATAGTCAAAATAGGGGAAGCCACCTCAAGCAGTAGACCTGTAACAAGCGGTGTACCCCAGGGTTCGTTCTTGGGTCTCTGTTATTTGGGCTATGGCTGACCAAGTTTACACATGACTGCAAGCTGGGTGGTGTCATTAATTCGACTAGTGATGTGGATATCCTCCAAGAGGGTCTCACTCAGACAAATGACTGGTGCCAGAAACATGGTCTCAAGCTGAATACCAAAAATGCATCATCATCCCCTTTGGGGAGACTGATGCCCACATAAATTATCACATTAATAACAATGTCCTAAGCACTCAATCAGTCATGAGGGATTTGGGTACCCAGGTTGATAGCAACCTGACTTTTGACCACCATGTTGCTTCCGTTCAAGGATAGCCTTCTTCATGGCCCATCTCATAAGTAAGGGTATCTCATCCAGGAAAAAGGAGGTCATAACATCCCTGTATTCTTCCCTTATAAGGCCCATTATCGAGTACAATGCCCCTTTGGGCATGTACCTTGCAAAGCACATGCAGCAGCTGGAGAGACCACACATGTTTCTCACGAGGAGGATCCAGGGCCTCAAACATCTACCATACACAGATAGGCTAAAAGCCATTTCCCTCTACTCAGTTTCTTACAGACTCCTCAGAGGTGACCTCTGTCTGGCATACAAGGCATTCAGAGATCCCACCTTGATGGGACTGCTGCATATCCCCAAGTCAAGCTCCAATCGAATAACCCACACACACGACCTCAACCTTGTCTGTGACATCAACAAGATTTTTTGGTGGGACAAATTTGTGTCCCAGAGACTCCACCATCTATGCAATAGACACTCTCTCTACATCAAGCAGAGTATCTTTTTGCCCCTTTTTAAGTGCAACCTGGATAACTGGATGGGAAACAGAAACTATACCTCTGAGATTCCACCCATGTCCCTGTTGGACAGGGGCATTGGGTGCTGATTTGTCTAAACATGAGCTAAACTCTTGGCTATGCTTATAAGGCCCTCAGGGCCAATAGCCTAGTAACTCTTATGATCCTATGATCACTGTTAAATCTACATTTGAATTTACTAATCTCATTCCATCATGTTACTTCATTGCATTCTGTTTTCTTCATTCTTTAACTGTCCTCTCTGTTATATCATCTCTGTAATACTGCCTGCAATTCTTTCTACTTCCTGTTCTGCGCACCTAATTTTCTTTTCCCCAAGATCATCTCCCATTGGTCATCATCCCATTCATCATCCTATGAGCTAATCTCCCATCTACTGCCTGTATACAACTTTTTATATAGTGTGTCCTTTGCTGGCCTTGTCTAAAAAACTGATGGCCTAAAACCAGCTTTACAGGAAGCTTTACCTATTGTGATGCCTTCTCTCTCTCTCTCTCTCTCTCGCTGCACTGTACTGTACTTTAGAGACTTGCTTCTGTATAAAGATATATTACCCCCTCACTAATCACTGCATCATTCTCAATTAGACATCGCGATCAGCTGCAGAAATAAGGGTTGCCAAAATGTATAACTTTTCTCAAAACTCTGAACATGCAGCTTTGAAGTTAAATTTTTTTGTTCTTTGAAGCTTGACTCAAGCAATTCTTTTCATTTTTGATAGCTATACCCAATAGCTAAACATTTTTTTTCTAGATAAAATGGAAAACTACCACTCTCAGACATGGCATATAAACATTTAAGAAAGCTGGATTACAAACTCAGATATTCGAAAACACTTGAAGAAAAGGCCTAGAAAAGTCTCACACATTAAGCAAGCAAAACAACAGAAATACAGTGTAAGCAGTGCAGACTGTACAGGAAATGGAAAGGAAATAGGTGTTATGGAGTTCTAGGACTGTGTCAGGTGTATGTGTTAGGTAACATTACAATGGAACAGAGTATGGTATGCGAAAGGTAAGACAGAGGAGGCAACCTGGTGACAAAAGGGATAAAGCCCTGACTATGGCCCAGGTGACCAGAGATCAACTATCAGCTTCAGCATTTGATAGAGCTGGCAGGGAGGGAGGCAGAGTGGGGGGAGGGGTGAAGTTTAATATATGTATAGTTAGAATTTAATATGTATTATTTGCATACACAGTTTTAGATTGCTTATTTAAATGTATTAATGTGGTTGAAAATTCATATATATTCATACTCATACTAGGATTGAATTTTAAATTGATTGATTAATTGATTGAATTATTGTGCTGTATTATGGGTAGTATATAATGTTCTTATTAGCAGTTTGAAAATGTCTGATGAAGGCTGGAGTAACGCAGCCGAAAGCGCTTACCATTTTATTTGTATTCTTTTCGCAATAAACTCTGGTATATTTTCACCGTTTGTCCGTTTTGCTATTGTGCTTCTGGATTTGTTTTTCAAGTTTGTGGTTCGTTCTTACAGTTATGGAGGGGTGAAGTTGACAGTGCAGTGTATTAGCCATCAGAGGAAGGGAAGCCCACAACCTAGAGATATTTGGGCAGTTCACAAAGCAGCTGATTGGTAGTAGCCATCATTACACAGATATATGTAAGCATGAAGTTGCAATGTGGAAGGCATTATGGGCTCAAGCAGTGATGTCCTCGGATGTCCCTCCCTCTCTTCAGGTGGAGAATTACTTTAAACAAGTACCTCATTACCAGGATTCTGGTCAGGATACAAGCAATCCTCAAGGCTGCCTGTATGATGGTTCTTCAGCTGGGTCATAGTGGTGAATCTGGCAGTGATCCTTACCACCATACTGCAAATGACTGCTGGAGTTTGATGGTCAGGAGGCACATGGGCTTCAAGATAAAAAAAGGCAGGACAAATGGAAGGAGAAGCAGCAAGGCAAAGGAAAACAAACAGAGGGGGTCAAGGTGCAAGGACAGATGTAGCAGATATAATGATAACATTGACTATAACAGCACAAACTGTTATACATGAAGAGATAATGATAAAAATGAGGTATAACATGAGACAATATACAGAAAACAAAAGTAAGAACAGAAGAAAAGATCATTTGACATAAAGGGGCAGTCAGCCAGGACGGAGAAGAGAATGTGAGAAAAACAAATTAACAAGGTTAGAAAATGGATTGAGAGTCAATTCACAACTACACAACACAGGGTGTAAAAAGCAGAGGACATAGCTTACGGGTGGCAAATGAGTACAGGTGGTGGAAGAAACAAATAATATTAGGAAAGGGGCAATGATAAGGAAGTGTTTCTTGATTCAACAGGAAATGGTGCCTACTTTGGGAACAGGAAAAACATGACCACAATAGTCAATGGAGATAAAAAGATATTAGGAAAGAGTTGTATGAGGGTGAGGACTGAGCGAATAAGAATAGAGGGTGCACAGTGTGAAGAGCACTGAAGAGGCTTTCAGGTGTGAAAGGCTCCATTGCAGCACAGAGAGTAAGGTAATCAAAAGTGACAGTAAGGATTTCTACCGCATGTTACAGCTGAAGGTGGAACTGTTCATTACTTATATTGCTGCTGCAAACTCTATAGCATTTCAATTGCATATGATGAAAATAATAACTTTTTAATATTATATCTAGAAGGTACTACAGATCATCAGAAAACTGTTTCTTCCTCTTTGGCATCTGTAATTATAGCAGAAATATGTATTACTGTTATGTTGAATCACTTGCCCAGGTGTGTGATAGATAGATAACATTGTATCATTTTTTTTTGTAACAAAGCATTTATTTTTACCCCCTTTTCATCACTAACTGGACTCCTCCATCTTGTACAAAACAGTAGTTCACAGTAGAAGATGTGTTGATTACTAGATGTAAAATGATCCATTCTAGTCCATTTTAGTTCACTACTTCCGAAGCTTTTGCAGATAATGTATAATCTTGCCTTAAAACACTGAGTTTACCTGGGAGCATAGTTTTTACATACTAACTTCCAATATTGTATAGTACTTTATAACTTCTGACTTGTCTTCCTTTTCTCAACAGCTCACAAAATGACTGTGTTGTCAGCTTTAATCAAACTGCACAATTACTTCTAGCACTAGTTTTACCTTCCATAGTTGTATACTGTACACCTTGAAAGGTCTCATCAACATGTTGCTTGTTGCTTTTATCCAGAGGAACTTTCTGGCAAACAGTATTGACATTGATTTATATTCCCTTCCTAGTACACCGTATTTAGTCTGATGTCTCTGCAATGGTTTGCCTATCTGGGGAGGCCCTAGATAATGTAGACCATGGCCTGCTCAACTTGGTCCTAGATAGTGCAGCTCATAGCTACACTGAGAGACTCAAGCCCCTTCACCACAACAAAGCAATTGTTCAGAAGGGTAGGAAAGAGACCGATAGCGTAGAAGGTCAATGCAGCAATGAATCTGTGCCTAGTGATGAACACAAATGACATAGCATACCAAAGTAGGATGGGAAGGTGACACAATGCAAGGATGTACGCAGAATGGAAGCTAAAGAGACTGTGGCAGCAGCATAGCACATGTCTAAGGGAACTGGCAGAATGAGGTTAAAGGGGAACAAAATATGTTTTTAGTAAATAGCAGAAAGGTGGAAAGGAAGAATCAGCCCTGGCTGGCTAATACACCGAGAAAAAAACAGTAAAAGTGAATGAATACTTTTTGTTGGAACAAGATGCAGTACAGGGGGTGAGTTAGTAAAGAGCTGGTACATAGTCTGAAAGAAGACGTGAACAGCAAACTAGTTAACAATAGAAGTAGCCAGGGACCAGGTAGACTCTGTGGTCTTCAGGAAACTGCTCAGCGTGTCAGTTACCTTGAAGTGGTTATTAGCTGATCACTGACCAATATAGAAGTGGCTTGGAACTCAATTACATTACGTGCAGCACCACTGCACAGGAGTAAGAACAGGAAAATGTGGGCAACTGAGGGTTCCTAGCTACATAATAACAATGAAAGCCATGAAGGTAATTATAAGGGGAAGGACATTTGACTTCTTAGAGAAGGAATTCCAGGCAATTAACCAATATAGTTCCACAGCCGGAAGGTCTGACAGTCAATCCTGGCCCAGGTTTATGACTGCATTACAGGGGAAGCTGACAAAGAAGTACGAGTAAAGTACAAGTTGTGCACTTTCGACTCCACTACATTTTCTAAGTTTGTCTTGCACAGGTTTCTGCTATTAAAACTCTGCAGGAGTTGAAAATAGGACTATTACAAAGGATCTGGATCCAGCTCTTTTGTAGGTTAGCACCAAGATGTTTGTGATGAGATACACAGTGTTGTGAAGAAGGAAAATATCTGTGGATTATCACAAGGGTTGATTTTATGCACAGTACTCATCTGTGAGTTAATTTCTGTCATGCTTGAGAGAACCAATGACAGAAGCATTCACTGCTGATGAGTCAAGGAATACTGTAAGGAGGGTATTGAAGACAGTCCAAAGAAGGTCTTGAAATGACCAGTGAAGCTTGCAGAAATAAGGCAGCTCACTGTAAACAATTCAATTTGGACCACAACATTTCTGGTATAAAGAGTTATTAGGAGGAGCTGTGATGGCAGTAGAGAAAGGAAAGGATGTGGGGACATGTATGAGACCTCGGCGGGGTTACTAGGAACAGACGAGTGCTATTGGACTAGCACAAAATAAATAGTGTATCCTCTAGGCGACAGACTTCAAAAACAAAGTAGTAAATCTTTCACTTTAGTAGACTGGAATCATATGACACTGAGGGACATGAAGCTGTGAAAAGCCTGAGGAAATTCATCACAATTTATTTAACATTTGTTTATCAGGAAACTCTGACTTGGAACAAAGCCAATTTTCAGAGAAGGCCCGGGGAGAAACACTCCAGACTCATGTCTTTCTAAGTGGGAATAAACCAAAACACCCGGAGGAAATCCACATGAATGCAGGGAGAACATGCAACTCTGCACAGAAGGCACTCCAACCGAGAATTGAACCAGAGAATCTCTTGCTGTGAGGCGACAGCGCTACTGCTGCACCACTGCGCCATCCATAATGCTTTTTTGATAAAAGGACAATGGGTCTGATCAGAGGTTAGAGAGGCAAGTGCTTTTCATATGAGATATATAAAGAAATTATAGGAACATGTTATGGTAGTAGAAGATCATGTGGTAGGAAGGGGGGCACCATCAAAATAAAGTGAACAGGGGCAGGAGGGAATGAAGGCAACCATGTCACAGGAGCCAGCAAAACCGTGGCTCTAAAGGAGTGCTTTTCATGATGAGAGGAGTTGAACCATAGAATAGACAACCAAAATGGGTGAAGGAGACAGAATGCATGGAAGCATGAGGGAGAGGAATAATGCCAAATGCACTGAAAAGTGAGAGGATTTGGGCTTTTTGCCCCATGCTGTAGTCAAACAAATAAAATGCAATGGAATATGACCTCATTTCATTCATAGGTTTTCTGATCATCAGTGGAATCCATACATGATTCTGTTGCATACTGTCTCTACGTCCTCACATTCCAGTTCTGGTAAATTATTGTTTGTGTCTACATTTCCTGTCTCTCAGTTTTTGTTAAATTATTTTTTATGATCCCTGGCATATGCATTACAGTGCTTAAGCTGGTCTTAAAACTGTCAACCAGTGTACCATCTGTGTATGTGAGAGACAGGGGGCTATGGTGTGGACCTTTTGGGTTCCTGGCTCATAAAAACAGTAAGTTACACTTGACTTTTTTATTACAAGCACCATACATTTTCCTTTTTCCTTTTAGCTGTTTTTAATTCATAGATATAGGACACAAGGCTACCTATATTCTCATGTCACAGAAATACAAATAGTACATATTTTGCAAAGCTTGACTATAGCTTTACAAATGTGTTACCAGTCTGAAACAAGAAAGACAAAACAATGTACACTTTTAGAGATATTTCCTAACCCAGGCAGCACAGGCATTACTTATAGTTTTGTTTATATACTCCTCTCTAATAGCAACTGTGGTGCAAACATAAAGCATAGAAGACAACATAAGAATCCTCATCTTTCTCCTTTGCTTTCTTAGCATTGCTTTTATGACCTATACCACTCTATTTACCAGAGGAAATATTGGATAGATATAACATACTCAAAATACAAATCTTACAAATGTATAAAAGTTTGCGGCTCAGCATGTCAGACTATTGTATTAAATCCATTTCCTCGAGATAAACTGTTAGTTAAGTATTAGTTTTATCCATTGTATCATTGCAGTTATAACTAGAGCACACCATAACAGAGTAACTTCAATACGACCCAACCATTAGCAGATAGATACACCTCTTAGCAGATAGTTATAGTTCCTGATTTAGGTGTGTCTTTTCCTAGTTTCTGCTGTGATTTCACTGCAATGACAAACACACACATTTAGCATCAACAGACACAAATGGTACGATTGTTCAACACTACCAACATTAAAGGCTAAAACCTTCATTGTATTTGATATGCAGTCCACACTGCCCCTCATGTGTTTTCATACTGTTAGGTATACAAAGTAAGCTCTGTTTTGCAATTTGGTAAGTCCTACACACTTTCATAATATTAAGTAAGAAATCAGATTTTCTTTTGATCAAGTATCTCGCTTCTATGGTATTCTTTAAATTCATACATTACTCATTTTTAATATCATGGCTGTTCTTGAAATCATATATACTTTGTGATGGGTATATGGAAAAGAAATATTAAGTTACCAGAAAGAAAGCATGTCTATCTGGTACATAAAAAAGTAATTCAAGAATATTTTGACTGACGCATGCGATCACAATACTGCACTATTCAAAGGGTTACACAAAGCTACCCAGACTGTGGCACTGCAAGTGAACAACATAAAAAGCAGTTTTCTAATCAGTTATGTCGATGTCACACTAGCTTGCTCTTAGACAGCCTACCTAATATGTAATTGCTATCATTTGACCCATGAGATTACCTTTGCAATTAGTCTTTTGAGGTGCACTGATATTTCAATTACTGCTGCACAGGAAAAGTACATTTTTTGGGTATGACTATTTCAGTATTCAATATTTTATTTACTTTTCTACATGGTTTATATTCAATACTTAATATTACATATTTTGATTTATATTTACAAACATTTTTCTTGTTTTAGTTTCCTTTTTATCCTTCTTTTTCCTTTCCACTTGATTCATCCGCTTACTGCTCTACAGCATTCAATTGCAGTGTTTGTCATACTTTGGCAGTAATAATTTCTTGTTTTTAATCATCTTTATGTCATTTGATACAATTGTTACCCAGTGCAACGGGTCATCTTACAACCGTTCTAGGCCAGCAGTGTCAGTATGTAATAAAAGTGGAGAACAAATGGATGGCATCATTAAGTGACTTGAATTGTGAGGAATAACATCCCTTTGCTAGTTCCATGAGTAAAATATAGATGTATAAATGCTAGCTAAAGAAAAACAAAAAACTACAAGTGCTAAACAGCTCATAAGCATCTTATCTCTATAACAATAGTACGAGACACTATAGTAATAAGTGTATATAGCGTAGTTAGGAGAAAGTGACCAAAAACTCCAATAGATGCTGCAGAAGTTAATAAAGAGACGTAGTTATTACAAAACACAAAACATAGTTTTAGAAATCAGTATTAGCTATAGAATAAAGGAACCTATTTTGTGCTCAATTGTTTCAGTACATTATCTCCCATTACAATGTCTGTTTGTTCAGCCACTGCCAAACACTGACTGGCTACAAAAAGAGGCATATTTGTACCATTGTTTTTTTGCAAAAGCTATCAGATCATAGTAAAAAAAAGTTTAGTGCAGACAGCTGTGCACTCTGAGTTGATTAACAGTAACACAGATGCTTACAGAGCAAATTTCATATTCACTTCTGTTGCTTTATCTTTAGAAAATCTACCCCTGCTTATCTCCTTGGAATATTAATTAAGTTTGAATTAGAAAGTCAGTTTTGAAGTGCAAACACTATTGCAAAGCAAAGTAAACTTGTTCAACAAAGCAGGTCTGTGTTTATGCCAAACGTAGCTCAGGAGTGTTAGGTACCCTTTGACTTATGATGACCTCTTTGGAAGTCTGTCTTATCCTTTCTTTTCTGCTTATGTTACTGAACAAGACTTGATTCCTTGAGCTTCAGAAGTCTCTCTCTTCTTTACAGGAAGCTGCCTCACAGGATTTGTAAGATTGCAATTATGAGTTCAGAACCTTATGTGGATTTTCTGTTCCTCCCCTGTAGTGCCAGTTGTTTGTGTGATACATAAATCCTTTTTATGTACCCTACCTAGCACCATATCCAAGCTGTTAAACAGTCAGAAATCTCTGTCTCAGATGTTTATCATCACTCTATTAAAGGCCAAACACATCTTTATCCATGTGCCTGAAAACAGTAACAAGTAATGCTTGCTTGAAAGGTGTGCATCTCTCTGAGAATCTCTTCTGGTCGCACTCCTAATTGGCAGCTTTGCTGTTTTTTTAGGTCTACAGCAATGCACACACGCACATTAGTAATCAGCTTGTAAATACCAAGTATCCCCTGTGGCCACTTGTCTGCCACTGATTTTACTTTCACTTGTCTACTGTTTATTAACCTGTTTGTGAAGTAATATGTAACAGTGACACTAGCCATCTCAGAAATAGCACTCTTCTGCCTGTGCAGTGTTTCAGCAGGTATGGTTACTGGAAATTCTTTTGCTGATTATTTCTGAAACATGCTGCAGGTCATAAAAGGCTCCCATTGGAGAGGGCTGGGGCCTGCAGTTCGCAGCACTGCTGCACAGCAGGGATAAAGACAGAAAACTCTTTGAATGGAACTAAGACAGTAAGACAATGTGTGCATAGCAACAGTACAGCAGGCTTTGCAATGTGCCAAGAAAGTAGACCCAGTTATTGAAGCAACAGGTCTGCCTGGTGTAACAAAAATTCAAACCATACAGTTACCAAATAACTTATTGATTAAGATCATACCAATTTTTTTTTTTTTTTTTATAATTGAGGACATACTGTATTATAGTTGCTATTTTAGTTTTGCTGACTTGTTAATGACAGCAGAAAAAAAAACATTCCCTCATGCATACACACACCTCTGAATAGATGAATATGCAGATACACTCTCCCCCCACAACGTGCACCTAGAGATGATGTGATTCTTTCATGTCATAAAAAATAGGATATGAGATGAGCTTGATAAAATGGAATAAAATAAATCCAATAGGAATGCAACAATGAATAAATCTAAGCACTCATGCAGTCTTATTTTTGAAGAGTGAAGCAGGCATTTGCAAGCCAAATATCTTCATTGACATTAATGATTGTGTTTAAATGCCCTCTCATGTTACCTGGATGATTCTGTTCTATTCAGGAAGAGATACTGGTCTCCTGCCCCTTGATTAATTTGGTTACTCTTATGCCAAAATCAGGCATACTGAGCAAAATTTTCATGATCATCTTGAAAAACAGCAAGTATTCGTGAGGATCCTAGATTAGTCTTTAATATTATCAGATCTGGTAGACAATATGTTCTCAGCCTTTGAAGACTCAGTCTCTCTCTCTCTCTCTCTCTTCCTCACTACCTCCCTTTAACAGGTCAAAAAAGGATATACCTAAAAGTCATTGAAATGTTTCTTGCACGGAAACATTCAGATTTCCCTGTAACTTGCATCTGACGTGTAATAGTTCAGGAGACCACACTGCATTAGAATCATCTTTATGTTAGATTGGTTACCTAAGTGCTCTACATTTCATATCTCTGCTGAACTCAACATCTCTCAGTTGTTCAGAACTTTGCAAAATATCCAGAGTTTTGCCCCATATGTTTAGTCTTATGTGAGTTATGGCTTTCAGGCAAGTTACTGAGGACTGAAGTTTTTATATAAAGACAAGACATTTAAGTTTCAGACTCCACATCCTCAAGAATATACATGCTTATTCAAAACATGTTATACTGGCAACTTTCTAATTTTATATGAGCAATATTTAAAAACTTTCTCTGATAATCGGTCTTTGTCCCCCTCACCCCCCCCCCCCCCCCATTTTCTGTCCTTGTCCAGAATTTCTATTCTAAAAGGCTAAGAAGCATTTCTAGTCAACCAAAGGGCTGTATGTATTAGTTTGCCATTTTCAAAAAAATGCAGAAATCACCTGGCTTGGCCAAATCTTGAAAGTATCTTGACAGCTTGCATTCTAGCAGGAATATGTCTAATGAAATCTGATGTGAAAATACATTACAAAGCTTTCATTTGATGTTGAAGGTGGGTATAGAAATGGAATACAGTAGGACCTAAAACCTAGCAAATGTTGACAGGTTGGAATGAAATGGGCAGCTAGCAGAATAAAAAACAAACACTATGTAAAATGGCACAGTGTGATGGAACATCTGTTGTGTTTTACCTGGGACCGGAGTATAAGATGGAGAAGGATGGAAATTCATGTGAAGGTGATATGGACATAACAGAGATTACTGAGATAGGGGTCGACTGAAAGAGAAAGATGTGACACTGTTCTGTAGAAAAGATTATGAGACAGTCAGAATGTAGTATTCTAGTAGGGTAGACTTAAGGTAGTAATCTTTGTAAGCAGGTTTGTAGCTCGGGTGGAGTAATGGTGGTAGCTGACCTGGGGACAAGGTGTTATGGGGCATGATCAGTAGATGTCTATGGTGCTGTAGTGCAGCACCAGTACTCAGGAAACAATGCTGACACTGTATTTGCAGTCATGACAGAAGCACTGAAGCATTTCATGTGGGTATTTCAAGTGTGACAACCTGATTACTACATTCATAGGAAGCTTTTTTCAGAAGACATTTTTTTTGTGCTCCTCAGAGTGTCAGACTCAAGACATGCATTGACACCCTGGGTATGTTTTTGTTTGTAAGAGAAAAATCAAGTGCATGGTTAGGTAAGGCAGAAAATAAAGTGAGGCTGTAAACAGATTAGAAATAGCCAACAAAGATGAGTGAAGTGACATGGCACTCAGGTCTGAAGATAACCTCCTTCTAAACAGAGAAAGAAGATGATTGACTTGTACAGAATATGGGCATGAAAATAGAAAAGATGAGTACTGACTAATATGATTTGAATCTGCTGGAAATAGAATGCGGCAGTCACAAAAACAGATGGTGCTTTAATAAACTTTGTCCATTCTATTTGCACTTAGACCAAAAGCAGCAAGATCCCCACTATCAAACAGTAACTTGATGAACTGTGGCTCAATGTAAGCTAAACTGTACTAGGCAGAGCAGCAGGAACTGGGAAAGAAACTGGTGACAGAGCTGGGTCACTGCAAGAAACTGCCAATTTAGGAATGGAGATAAAGGGACAGTTGGGAAGGTATTCAAAGGTTGAGCAAGAAGAAAGTCAAGAGAAAATTCTTTTGAATTGAGGAAAACGAACTGGAAAATCCATAAGAAGGAACAACACGAGACTACATAAAATGGAAGCAGGGAGGAGGTGAGAAAAGTGAGTATGGACATCAGGACAACTAAAATTAAAGTGGGAACAAAGCTTGCAGAACTAAGGCTGGGGGAAAGAAAATGCTTCAGATACACAGTAGACAAGAAGCATCATCATGGTACATATAAACTTAAAATGTTAACTAAAGGGAAAGATTTAACAGAGGATAGAAAAAAATGAAGCATTGAGCAACATAGTTATTAGTCTTTACTGTATACTTTACAGAGCTGGTAGTGAACGAGGTAGAAGGTGGAGGCCAATTTGTGGAGAACTGAAGAGAAGAGAACAATAGTTAGCTATGATATGTTGCAGATGTTTCCAATACTTAAGGGTCCCATTCCTCAGGAATCTGACAGGGTTCTTTCAAGAACAAATGGACATGCTCAGTGGTTTAATGGGTACTAGTTAGACTCCAGAGGACCTAAAGAAAGCAAAACACTGGTATTGGTCTGCACAAGATGCACAGCAATTCTCCTAGGAAGTATAAACCAGTCAATATACTCTTTGTGGCAAGAAAAATGAAATGAAAGCTTCTCGGGTAAAGATTTGTGGCATCTCTAGAATTCATCAAACTCTATGACATGAATTAGCACAGAATAAAATCCAGAATATGCTACCTCACCAGTCTGATCCAGTTTTATAACTGAGTTGCATGGTAATCCAATAAGATCATACCAGTTGATGTGGCTTATCTTTGCTTCAGAAACAGTCCTTGTTCGAACATTCCATGCACTTGATGTATAGCGAGAAGGGTAATAAAACCCATAAAATATCATACTTGCTTAAGCTGTGTCAGACACATGCACAAAGGAGCTGATTCAAAACCCAAAGCACAGAACTACCATGAAATAACCATAGTGAAATGCGCCTGCCTGCTATAACCAAAGCAAAATTGTATAGCTAAGACATCCATGCAAACACATAGCCTGTAAGAAATTGCAACATTATCTCTCTCTCTCTCTCTCTCTCTATATATATATATATATATATATATATATACATATATATATATATATATATATATATATATACATATACATATATATATATATTAAACTAAGACTGAAATCTAAAGAAATATTCCCCATTTCAGGTTTTACTTTGCTCTTTTTTTTCTTTACAGAAAGCAAATCTTTAAGGCCAGCTCCACCATTTTGGCACAGCATTTACTCTTCTCCCCTTAAAATACACAGTTTAGTCTCCCATCTTTGCATTTTCAGATTTAAAGAAAATGAAGCAACTACAACCCTCCTGTTTAACTCACACTCTGAATTACTTTCCCAGCTAACATAACAAATTAACAATTTGTAATTAAATATTTAACTGTTGATGTATATGTATATCTATATTGATATCTGTCTGAATGTGTGTGTATGTAAATATATATATATATATATATATATATATATATATATATATATATATATATATACATATCTGAAACTCAAAATATTGAAAATGGGAATTTGCACTTTCTCCACTGTTGTATGATCTAAAAGTTTGTATACATAATAAGCAGTGGGTATGGGAGGTGAAGGGGGCTTGCCCCTACATTAAAAGGTTTTCAATATTTTGAGTTTCAGATATTTTGAACTTCCAAACGTATGACATGACACACACACATATATATTATATATAATATTAACTAGACACTCTCAAAATACTGAAATATCAAATTTCAGTATTTCGAGACTGAATAGTCAAACACACACATACCCAAACACTAAAAACCATGAATAGCATGATTGTGACCATAAACACACACATATATACACCTACCTAACTACACTAAAACAAACAAAACAACACAAAAAATACAACATAACACACACACACACACATACCTACCCTACCTATAAGCAAGGGGGGAAGACCCCTTGCACCCCCATGTGGGGAGCGCAGCCCCCCCACTTATGTATACCAACTCTGAGGTCACACTAAACACACAGACACACAAAAAACACCACTACACATACTCACACACACTAACATCCCTAGCCAATACCCTTACACAAACACCACTTACCTAAAACCCCAGATAAATCCACAAACCACACCACACGTCATGAATGTGACACCACAATATCAGATTCAACGTTTCCACAGTAGTCATAGTGCAGTTTTGCGTAACTACACTTTTGTGTATTCAGTCTCGAAGTACTGAAATTCGACATTTCAGTACTTTGAGATTCTCTAGTGTTTATATATATATATATATATATATATATATATATATATATATATATATATATATATATATATATATATATATATATATATATATATATATATATATATATGTGTGTGTGTGTGTGTGTGTGTGTCAAACAAGGAATGCCCTAAATACTGAATACAATAACAGTGACCTAAAAAGATTAAAAAATGAATTCACAGATGGCAACACTCCAGCACCCACACACACCATAATTATATATTCTATCTTCAAGTTCATTGAACAGTGGGGAAAGGGCAAATTTCCAGATCCTACTGTACTGTGTTCTTGGTCATAAAGCAGCTAGCAAGTTGATAATTATGAAAAAGAGAGCACTGATTCCCATTTACAGACTGCAATCAGTGTTTGTGTTTGTATATATATATATATATATATATATATATATATATATATATATATATATGTATACACAGATATAAAAACAGATTGAGTAAAACATTTCCTATTTTAAAAATACAATTATGGTTCATTGCTAAAATGACCAATTCAAGAAATGAGGTTTTCTAAAATATATAGTTTTAGTAAATACAACTGCTTAGAATATTTAAAATTTTAGATAATCGACTAACGATGCATAGTTATGTTATATAAAAATTTGAACTCCTTGTGTGCAATCTCTGCCGTCCTGTATAAGCAAAAGAACCGAGTATCAAAATTATCATGTAGCTTGAACTAGGATGAGAATTTGATTGATGTATTGCTACAGTAGCATTTTTAAATTTACCTAAGAAAGAAATTATTGCTTCAGATATTTGGAAGTATAAGTAAGAGCAGTCATTTTAGAAATAAGAATTTATTTTGAATATATAGAAGCACAGTTATTCAAGAATGATGCATACAAAGTTTCATATTTTGGTCAAGCTTTCCTGAAATTACAAATGGTAAAGAACAATTGATTACTGTGAAGTGTTAAGATCACTTTTATAGATCTAGATGGATGGAATTTTCATAAGTTATTTGTAGCAATAAAAAGCACAGAAAGACAAAATGAATAATAGACATTTACTGTATAAATCGCAAAAACGCAGTGTACTTTAGAAGTAATAAAACAGATTGAGATGGTGATAATATCAGACATTTGCATGACTAATGCAGAAGATATAAATGATCATAAACGATGTAGAATTAGTCTATAAAACAATCAGAGTTGTGTAAACAATATGTATGATAATAAAAGAAAAAAAATAACAGAGAATAATAGAGTTAAGGTCTCTCTCAATTATTCATGAATGAAAAGACCATTTTAAAATAAATTATATAAAGTAATGGTATGATAAAAAGTAATAATCAGGGTAAAAGGGTTTAAAGTCAAATTATTAAATTAGGTCTAAAATTTGCTTCAATTTTCTTTTGAAAGAAAGTGACTTTTTTACCAATGTTAATATCTTACAGACCTTTATATATTTATGACAATTTCCTTGAATTTTTTCCATGACACAGTATGCAGAATAAGTTATTTTTGTGCTACAGAATTTAATTAGCATGAAAATAGTTATACACATTCTTAATTTTGATGGTGCAAGGTCTAATGATAGCAGAAGTAAAAATTGCAAATTTCCATGTCAATGCATCAATAAATAAATTTGATGATAAAAGTTATTTTTTCATAGAGAGGACCAAATCTTTTACCAATATTTTTTTTTTCTTATGTTTATGCATTTTGTGAAATGAATTTTTAAAACATTTTTTTTTAATTAATAAATATATTATTTTAAAAAGTAGATTATTCAGAGCTGGTAAATTAAAAATATTAGAAGAAATTAACTTTCTAACATAAATATTACATTAACATGTTTACCATACTGTAGAAACTCATCAGAAACTTTAGTAAAGCAAGCAAACACATTTGAAAAAGCAGAATTTACAAGAAGTAGAAAATCAGAAGTTAAAATCAGAAAACAAAATATCAGAAAACTAGTCTATAAAACTAAATAGACTTCAAACATTCTGAAACTAGTAAGGTAAATACCTTAAATGAACTGACTGACCTGAAAAGGCTAAATATTAATAAAATGCAAAAAGCCAAATCACTTTGTTACAGCACATAGGCCAACACTAAGAAATTATCTATATATGAGACCAAAATAAAGATTATATTGTCAATAAGAACTGATACTTTCTCAGTTAAAACAATAAATCAGTAAATAATACTGTATCACAACAGTCAAGGTCAAACAGTGAACACAAAAAACTCAGAAACAGGCCATCATCATAACTGCAAAGAGCACAACAGTCTTATCAAAAAACAGAAGTCTACATCACATAAAGCTAAACATACTTCTGTCTTTGGGTTCAATGAAAATAATCAAAGAAACAGTTTATAATTAGCTACATTCATTTATTAGATAATAACCTGCAATACTTCTTAACAAATGGCAAAAATATAAAATGGGCAAAAATCCATTTCCATAAAGCAAAACACTAGATGTTTTTCTGATCTTAAAGAATACAAGAGGCATTACCAAAACATAATAGAGAATATGATAACCTATTTAATTTGGCATGTATCTGTCCTGACCAATGCAACAATTGGAATACCCACAGAGATACCATACTAAAAGGATACAAGTCCTAAACAACAAGTCTTGAATGAACCACCTCAAAGATTTATCACTATACTCAGTATCCTACAGGGTGCTTAGAGTTGATGTGTCTGGCATACAAGGCATCCTCTGACCTAATACAGATGGACCTAGTAAACATCAATAATTCAAATGGCATCAGAAATACTCAGTCCAGGTATCTAAGCTGAATGTTGTGGAGACATGTATATATATCCAGAACAGACTACCCAGTCAAGTATAACAAAGTTCATCTCTGTCCATATTCAGATGCAACATGGATCTACGGATGGGTAGCAGAATATTTACTCCAGGATTGCCCCTCATGCCACTAACAGATACAGGCAGTTCGTTAATGCTGCATCCCTTAGAAGGGTCCCTCCAAATTAGCTAAAGTGTGATCACATTTATTCTCACTAGGGCTAATATACAATTATCAGCCATGGGATAGGTAAGACCAATCAGTAAATGTTAATTCAAGCACCAACATGGAAATTGGCTAAGCTTAAAATGTCCTCCAAGCGAACCTATGTTGTGGTTGTAAACAGACTTAAATAATTGCCATTTTTAGATCACTAAGTGTCACCCTCCCCACCCCACCCCCAAGGTCTTCAACAGCTTCTGGCACCTCTGAATAAGTGACATTTTATATTGAGTCTTATGCATTTTCTAGACTAGTGCATCTCAAAACATTAGACTTGAACATGGGGAAAGCTTACCATGATAGCAATATGTATTACTGACCATGAGTTACCACGTGGTAAATGACAGCATAGATATTGCTAACATGAGGATATTGTGAAAATTTATTTTAATGAATATCTGTTTTATCAATATAGATATTCTTCTCTTAGAATTACTGCAGTTATGATGTTGGCATATTCAACTGCATGTCTATGGGGAATAGGATCATTAAAGCTACCCCTCACAACATCTCCACTTATGAAACTGTTTAAAAGTGCTCAGTTTATTTTTTGTACTTTCTAATATTTTACTTGATAGACTTTTTATTAATTCTACGCATATGATTTTTATGAAACCTATTTCTGTTATTTAAGGCATAAGCATCTTTAAGGAAGCATTGTTCCACTGAACTAGTTTTATGTTGTTTTCACTCCTTCACCGCACCTCACCACTAATAGCTTTACAAGATTTTAGCACTGAGTATGTCTGCAAAGGAAAATGTATCCTGTTACAAAACTGAGATTATAATATCTTTGACAGAAAAACAGTTAACAAAACAAATTGCTCAGGGGATATCTAAGCACTGATTATTTCACTCAATCTTCTGTGAAAACATTCTATACATGCAAAGTTTCCCCTCACAGTTTATACAATGACTAGAATATGAGATATTCAAAATATTCCAATTACCAGGTAACCACATCCTTCCATTCAAAAGCTATGTGATTAATTGTCAATATTTAATACTTGTTAAAAGCAGCTGGAATGCACTATTTAAAGTGACGTGCTTAGCAACTGGACTAATTCTCATTTAGTTTGTAGACAGCTGGAATAAACTTTAAAAAAAATGGTGCTCCACTTTTTTTTTATTTAAATGTGAAGTGCTTTA
>NC_056751.1:522842955-522930455 GCF_019279795.1 Protopterus annectens | reverse complement strand
CTGTAACTTTGAATTTCACCTGTCTAATTGCTGGATGATACTTGCATGTCCTGTTTTGTAAGCTATGCAGCTGTCCATCAGTATCTAGTTGCTCTAATTTATTGCTCAGTGTTTTGTGTGTGACCCTATCAAATGCTGAAGATTAATCTGTATAAACTACAGCACAGCACAATTTTTCATTCATAGCTGTTATTATATTATTACAGAACATCATGTTACAGGTGATAATAGAGATATTTTCAACATATACATAATGATATATTGCCCAGGTCCCAACCTTTCCACTTCTGACAATAACTCATCCAATATAGCCTTCTCCTTTATTTTTGCACAACATGAAAGCAAACGTATGGGTCATTGACACTCTTGGTTTGTCCTACTTTCCTTTCCTTTAAAGACAGGTTTAATGAGTGCATATGTCCAGTCATGTGGAGTCTCTCCATATTTATATGACGTAGTAAATAACAGATATAATGGCACTGTAAATCATGCCAAATATGTTCAGTGGGGAATAAAACAAATGGTGGTTAAAGATTAACTAGAACAAATGTGTGTGAAAATCAGAAGAGGTTAAAAACATATTCATTTTGATGTTTTTTTTTTCTGTTTCTATATATGATACCAATACTTTTCTGTTTAAATGCTTATAGAACAACAGGAAAGCACATAGTAAGCACAGAGTTAATGAAATACATGTATGGCTGAAATCATCAGTCAGTTCTTGGATCCTGGATTCACTTCCATGCATTTAGCACATCAGGTGAAGAGCACCCTTCAGCACTCATTGTTTCCATAACAGGTATGGGTTTTATGGGATCAGGTTGGTAGCCCGAGACCCAACCATAATCACAAGGTGCATCACACATTCACACAGACACACTCACTCCTAGGGAGAATTTAGAGTGTCCAATCCACCTACTGCATGTCTTTGGAATGTGGGGGGAAACCTGTGCACCAATAGGAAACCCACACGAATGCACCAAGGGCATGGAGACTCCACACAGAATGCACCCCAGCCAAGAATCAAACCAGAGAACTTTTTGCTGTGAAGCAACAGCACTAACTGCTACACTACTGCACTATCCAACAGTGGGTTAAGCATGCTTTTTTATTTATTTGTATGTGCTGACTGGAAAGAATCAGACTTAAAGTCCATTTTCAGTAGAGATCCTGGGAAGAAATGGTCTACAACATTTGTTTGTTTTGTTGTTATCTTACTTATTTTCATACTAATTTCTTATTTATTTGCCTTTGCTCACCAAGAATGTCTCATCAGGCAAAGGTGTTTTTCAGCACATGCCAAAGAAAAAAGGTATACATTGTATATATTTTTACAACATAAGTTAACTTTACATATATGAATTTTAACATAGAGAGAAATTACAAAATAATCAGAGGGGAAGCAGTTGCAGAGATAATGCATGAGAACAGGTTACACTTTTATGGTAACGTGTAAGCCAAAGTACTCAACCAGCACCTACTCCCTCAAGAGTTAAAAAAGAAAAAAAAAACACTTACCTGTAATTGGTTTTCATTGATGCCCCCCATCAACATGTTTTATCACAAAACATACTATACAGTATGTATGCATACACACACACACACACACACACACACACACACACACACACACATATATATATATATATATATATATATATATATATATATATATATATATATATATATATATTATAGTATAGTGGTGTACTGACTGAGAATCCAAATTGGCTAAGATTTTGCTAAATTAAAAATACAAGCCAAAGAATCTATATTTCTGGATATAGTCAAGACACTAATTAAAAAAAAAAGAGTCCCACAAATCGGCTGTTTTCTAAAAAAAATAAAACAAATGAAAGTAAACTCTTATTCCATTATTCTTAAAGGCCTAAATATATTAGTTACAAACATAAATTAATTCAAGTTGGAAAAAATAATGTGTCAAAGAAATCTGAAAATAACAAATTTGTAAAATATTTTGTATTTATTTACTGGATAGGTAGATAGGTCACAATCACCATTTTGAGCTATGACTCAGGTGCAGTCAACTACTTTAATAGTATATTTCTAGAAACCCTAAATAAACTTGCTCCCCCCTGTATGACAAGGATAAATTTAATAATGTGCCTTGGCTAACCAAATCAACAAAACAATTAATGCAACATGTTGATAAAATCTGGAAACAATGGCAAAAAAAAAAAAAAAAAATAGCCAACCTATTGAATTACAGGCAACTCTGCAATCGTGTTAAAAAACAAGTAATCAAAGATAAAGAATATTATCTGAAATTTCAATTGAATAATAGGTATAACCCCACAAAATGCTGGACAGCCATTTCCTCACCTCTACACCCTGACACACAAACCAGACCCAGCCCATTTCCTAATAAAAATGAAACAGATATAGTCAATCTCTTTAATACCCATTTTATCAACACCATATATAACATCACAACCAACTTCCCCCAATACCACTCCAACTCAGACCCATCAAGTCTATTCCACCTTGCTCAAAACTCTTCCTCCCCATCCTCTCTCGATTTTACTGATATTTTAACCAATCAAACACTTTCCTTTACCTTTAAGCCATTCTCACTGACACCATAAAATGACTATTCCTCAAACTCAAACCCAGATGTAATGCAGCAAATGATCTCCCCACAGAATACCTCAGACTTGCCACAGACACAATTGTTTACCCTATTAGCATACTTATAAATAGATCCATTCTTGAATCTTATGTCCCAAAACCTGGAAAATGTTATTTATTTTGCCTCAACATAAAGGTGAATACCCCGCAGATCTCTCTAATTATCGTCCTACTGTTATTCTTTTTCCTGTCTCCAAAATTCTTGAAAAATGTATACAAATTCAACTGCTTGACTTTCTCACCAATAATCAAATTATTTCACCTACACAGCATGGCTTTAGACTGACTCAGTACAATGACTACCTTAATCTCTTTCATGGATATAATCTACAAGGCTAGAGACTCTGGTAAATTTGCCTCTTCCCTATTTTTCAACATTTCAAAAGTATTTGATACAGTTTCTCATCTACTTCTTCTAAACCAGCTCTGTCAAACTGGACTCTCCTCCTCATGGCTTAACTGTATTAACAGCTAGCTATCAAATAGACAACAAGCAGTCAGATGGAATTCCTCCCTCTCTTCTTATCTCCCCACCTCTACTGCTGTGCCTCATGGGTCTATATATTAGGGCCCCTGCTATTTAGAATCTTCATCAATAATTTACACTCATCACTCACTCAAGACTCTCTTATTCATCATACGCAGATGATTCAGATATTACATGCTCAGGTGACTCCACTCCCAAACTCCAATATCATACTCAATGAGCCTTCTCCTCCATAGAAAACTGGTTTGCTAAAAATCATCTGCTACTTAAATCAAACAAAACCAAGATAATAGTCTTTACTCCTAAGGAAAATAACTTGTTAAACCAAGATCGATTTACTATACTCTCCCAGAGCAAAACACCAACCAAATTAGTCTCCATCACTAAATTACTAAGCGTAATAATAGATGAACACATAAAATTTGACCTAGATGTTAAGTACAACATCAAAACTCACCAAAAACTTGGCATACTATACAGACACAGACACTTTTTCAGCCCTTCTACTAAAAAACCCTTGCTATCACATATCTACTACCCTCTTTAACCTATGGTGCTCCTTTACTCACCAACTTACTAAAATAATAAAATCAAAACATGAAATTTGTTACAGCAAAGTTGCTAAATGCTCTACTATAATGCCTCTTATTCCACCCACCACTGTATAGCATTACATTTTCTTAATTGTTTCGCACTACCACAATATATCTCCTACTTACAACTATCAACTGCACATAAACTAGTATACAAACCTTCAGATTGTCTCTCTCTCTCCTCTGTTTTCAGCAACTACCTTCCCAAAAGATGACTTAGATCTGAAAATCAACATCTACTACAGATTCACAAACCAAAACTACTCACAAGGCAACTTCTATACTCTTATTTGGTTGCCAGGAAATGGAATGCTCTTCCCGTAACAGTTAGAGCCAACCAAAACCTTGCACCCTTTAAAAAATCACTCCATAACCACATTTCTTCCATATGGGGCTGTGACTGCTCCACACCTCCTAGTTTTAAATTCTGCTCGCTTCTACTCCCATAGCTCCTCCCACATTCTTATTCTCATTACTCTAACGGTCTATTTTCCTCAGTTTGTAGCATATGCCTGATTACCTTTTTCTGAAGCTTCATCACTATGCCACACTGCAAGTTACAGTTTCCCTGTATTCCTACCTCTAATTCCTAGCAATTATTATCCACACACTAAACGTATTATGAGAATTTTCCTGAGTTGTTCATTATTTCCTCTGTGTAAGTTTTTTATGTATGTATTTACATCCATATGCATATGGAGTCTTTTGAAGTTAACTTGTTTAATACCTCTCCTTAGCTTGTTCAATTCATACTAATTGTTCCTATTTGTTATATGTAATGTAGTTTTGGAGCTTTTCTCCCCAGGCCTTCACTGAAAATGGGCTCTCAATATCCCAGTGGACTATTCCGGTAAACAAATGCCAATAAAGTAAAATAAAAATAAATGACATAGAGAAAATATAACTTATCATGAAGAAATAAGAAAAGTTGAATACAAACAATATAAAGCAAACAAAAAGTAAATACCACACTAAATATAAGTCAGTACCAGAGAACAAAGAGATATTTACAAACTGTCATATAAACAATATGTACAATGTAGACAGAGTTTGCTTGCAATGCACAAATGTAACAGAGTTATTTGAATTATTAACAATTATCGATAAAGAAAATATGTTTGCTTTCAATAGTGAGGTGCTTACGCAGTTTTATTTTAATTCTTTTATAGTAAATAGTGTTCAGATTTCATTAGGAAGGTGGTTCTAAGTGGCTGACCCTAAGCATAAGAAGTTTTTTTTTGCCTACAATAGTCTGGAATTGAGGGCGGGTGAGTTGGATCTGACTGTCTTATCTCTTAGAGAGCAAGAAAATTTCCTGAGTGGTAGTTTGCATCCAACATCCAAATACTGAGAAGGAAGATGACCTTATCAACTATAGAGAGGCAGTAACACCTTTTATGAGATCACAACGGTGAATATTTGATTTGGTAAGTAGTGTGACTCTGAAGATCTTATTTTTAACAGCTTGTAGCTTATGAGTATTGTAGAAAGAATGAAATGTTATTAAGTATAGGTAGTACTCAAATTTAGGAAGTGGGTCATTCCTAGCAATGTCTAATCTAGCTATTGGGGTTAGCAAGGGTGACATCTTATAAAATAGTTTTATTTGTGAGAGTACTTTACTAGGGATATTGTCTATATGCATTGCAAATGCAAGTGATGTATCAAGTTTAATGCTTAGATATTTATACTCAGTGGCAAAAATCATAATACTGTTTTGTGCATCTTTGAGTAGAATGGGTTAAATGCTTGCTTTTTTATCTGGAGTGGAAAATAACATTGCAGTTGTTTAACTTGGGTTGATAATAACTTTGTTAGTATCTGATCTTCAGCATCATCTGTACAATTTGTTTGGAGTTGTAACACCAAGTGAGTGATGGATTTATTACACTTCAGAACTAGAATGTAATCAGCATAAAGAGGTAGATTAAGTGAAGAAAGATCTATGAGCAAGTCATTAATAAGGAGGGAGGCGAGTAGTGATACTAGCATTAGGAAATGTATACCGCTATAAAGCCTGTAGGTGTTAATTACAGAAGAATATTTGAAAGGACCCGTCTGATGGCTAGCTAGTGAACCTTTAGTAGTGCTGTCATCAAAGTTTAATCTTCTAAGCTTGTTAACCAGTATTTTAAGTTCTACTGTTTGAAAGGCACACATCATTCCACAAAAATTCCAGCTGTGATGTAACTCATTTAGATTACACAATATATTGTTAGAAGCTGAAAGGAAAGCTGTTGCAGAGATAAAGACATTGCAGAAGCTGAGTTGTATATCAGAGAGCACTCCATATTTGTTGCTGTTGAAGACATATTCCTAGCGTTCAAGAAATACTACAGAATTATTGAAAAAATACCATGGCGGTAGAAGGTACCTTATTACAAGAAATAGTAAACTCAGGAAAACAGTATTGAATTCCTTTCAAAAATCTTTACCATTAATAAAATAATAAAGTAGTTTAAAAAGTAAAGGATAATAATGCTCCAATAAATAATTGAATCATTTCAGAGAACTGTAATCTTTTGTTACATAATGTTATAACCTTATATTAAGAAAAACACTTTTTTTTCAAATGCAGAATAATAAAAAATTATTTCTCTATCATAACCACATTCCCTAAATGCTCTTATTATAATTCATGTCAAAGTCCCATACATGTGTTCTGTATACAGAAGAATATAATTATGAAATATTTATTATAAAACATTATGCCCTTTATCTTTAAAATTAACATTTGCTTTATCATCTCTATTAAATGAAAAAAAAAAACAGGCTTTATAATTAAAAGACATGCACAAATAATAATAAAAAAATAAACACACAAAGCTTCACCAAACTTCTCATGAAGGTCTAAGATATTATGATTGTAATTCTGAAGTTGTAATTTATGCAGTAGAATGCACCAGTTGTGAGGCATTTTATATAAGTAAGACTAACAGAAAGTTGAGGACTCTTAATTCTAAGCATGAATATGTAATTAAAACCAAAAGTGAGATTAGTGTTTATATGAATACATGGACAAATATAAGATGTTTAAGAAATGTATATTTCATGTTATTGAGAATGCTGCGGGTGCATTACAAAGGAAATAAGGATGATACAAGCCTAGCCCATAGAAGTGCCCTGGTATCATGCCGCCCGACGTTAGTCCCCAGTGCTTCTATCAAGTAGTGCCACCGGAGTGATCCCTGGGGTGAACTTTCTATTTCCCATCCACTCACCAAGATTTCTCTTGAAGATGGCCAGTGACATGCTCTGCTTGACATTTAGAAGACATTTAGAAGATAAAATTGCAAATAATGTTCAATGTAAGTGTTCACCCAGGACAGAATGGTTGTACTAATTATAGGAATGTTCTTAAACATAATAGGAAGTACAAAAGATGTAAGCAATGATTATTATTAATCAGTGAGACCTTCATATGACTATGTTGCATTTATATTACACTGCCAAAATCATTTTAAAAACAGTCTGAAGAAGAAATCTGTGAAGATCAAAAACACTTATTTTTTTTAATTAATGAGTTAATTAATATATGTATGTGTGTATGTATGCATTTATTTATTAATGTTATCTATCTTTTTGTGAAATGCTGCTTGTTTAGTTCATGGATCTGCTTCCTAGCAGTCAGTTTTGGATTTTCTAAACTGGTTGCTATATAAAAAGAATATTAACGTTAATAGACTTTAGAGACAGGAGTTTAATAAAATGGTAGTCATACATTTATAACCCAGAAAAGGTTTTCAATTCAATATTCAGAAGATGGTTACTTCCAGTATTAGTAGGTTATTCCACTCTCAGGTATTATAAATAAACCATCCTGGCTAAACGTTTATCCTTGTGTGATTTGTTGGATGGCAAATCATCTCACATAAAAACAAGAATTTAGGGTGGGTGGCTCTACCTCTTCCAAATGTCCTGTCACTATTGGCATAAGCCGGGGTTCAGTTCATGGGCCATTCTTCCTAGGCATTACTTCTCAGAGGTCAAAGCTAATGTTTATGGTTTGCAGCTGACGATCTTAGCAGATGACTGGAAATGTTGCACTATCATAAACTTCCCAGAGAACACCAAAATCCTACAAGAGGGCCTGTCATGAACAAAGCTGGTATCAAAACCATACACTAAAACTAAATGCCAAGAATGGTGCAATTTTATCCTTTGTTAATCATGCCTCTTCTGTTAGCTATCATATTGATAACACCCTCCCTGAAAATGGATCCCATAGTTATGGATCTGGGAACATATGTTGCCACTAAACTGTTCTTTGGTCACCATATAACTGCATAAAGAGATCCTTTTTCATTGCATATATTCTATCAAAAGGTATTGTGTTGAGATCCAGGAATGGAATCATCTGAATATACTTGGTGTTCAGGCGAATGAGTTTAATGTCCCATTTGATACATACCTGTTCAAATACTTGTCACAACAGAAATAACCACAATGCCTTCTCACTAAAAAGAATTAAAGGCTTAAATCATTAAAACTATGCAGGCCATCTGAAAGCATTTTCTGTCTGCTCATTGAAATTATCAGAGGCAAAATTCCATAAAGCTTCCTTGCAAGTTTCCCTCAATATGACTCAGGAAACCCATAACATGTACTTACGCTTATTGGAAACACTTACCATTGAACCCGATACCATATTCATGCCTGACATTAATTAACCCACTATTGACTGGGAATCATATTTGAGAGCAGATGTGTAGGCACAGATAATCTTGAATTTTGTAAACAAACTCCTTGTATCAGATCATCAATATGCTAACCAGGGGCACAAACATACTGGATCTGGTCCATACTCATATGGGAGTGTGCTGCACATCCCCTATAGTAATGTCTTCACTGGTAAGATCAAACCACATGATGGTCTACTTTGAAGTAAAAATAAAAGCCAGAACCCTAGCTTACCCTAGAATGATCAGGAAATAATCTAAGGATACCTTCCTACTGCTAAGTGATAACCTGACAAAAAATTTTAAGCCACCATAAAACACGAGAACACTGTTTTCTAAGCAGATCTGTTTACAGAAACCCTATGCAAGCACTTTAACAGCTGCATAGACGCGGCTTTACCCACCAGGAAGAATTACAGAACTAACTCAAAAACCAAGCTACTCTGGTGTAATCACAACATCAATAGCCTGTACAAAAAAAGGAAAAAAAAAATCATGGCAAAAATTAGGAGGTGTGGCACCTAGCAGGATAAACATAATGTCATCAAACTAAACAAACAACTCAGAGGACAAATAAAGTCTACAAATGCCAAATCTGAGGTAAATGTGGCCCTCCCAGACTAAGGGCAACCACAAAGCATTCTTTAGCTATGTCCGTAACTTTAACGGAAATACACAGTTATGTGCAGAGCTGATTGTTAATGAATCCACCAATACTGAGCCTGAAAATATAGCAAACCAGCTGGCAGACAAATTCAGATCCAACTTTACCCCTTTCTACCACTCAACCTCCACTCAGGAAATACCATCAAATATAACTCCTCCTATTCCCACGAAACAGGTCCTCAATGCTTTCTCAAAGGCCAAGAACACTGCATCAGTGGGCCCAGACAATATCCCAGGATGGCTTCTAAATAGAAAAAAACATGACCCATGAGACCCATGATCTGAAATTGCTATTTAACTCTAGCCTCCAAACAGGCATCTTGCCTCATGAATGGAGAACAGCAACAGTCATCCTTCTGCACAAAGATGGGCCATCTACACATGCTGGAACTAAAGGCCAGTTAAGTTGCACTAATCTCCTATGCAAAGCCATGGAACAAATGATCATGGAAATGATTGATAATGACATAGGAAGCCTCCAAACAATGGACCCAAACCTGTTTTGTTTTGTCAAGGGCAGATGGACCTCTTTGAGAAGGTCACCAAAACAATTTATGAGAGCAAAATGGTTGATACTACCTACTTTAACCTGGCCAAGGCAGGTGACAAAATACCCCACTTGGGCATTGTTGGTAAACTCAAGAGAATAGGTTTAAACCCTTAAGTCACCCAGTGGATAGTCAACTGGCTCACAGACAGGATCCCAGAGCCAGTCAGAAACACAGTCCCTTAGGGATCTGTCCTAGGACTGCTCCATTTTAGCATTTACTTCTCAGAAGTCATGACCAATGTCAAGTACCTCTGGTTAACCAAATTTGCAGATAATTGCAAATTAAGAGCAATCATAGAATATCCGTACAACACTAATGTTCTCCCAGACAGCCTGACACAGAGAAACAGTTTGTTTCAGAGCCATGGACCAAAAAAGAAATAATAAATGCCAGGAAATGAATAATAGTATCCTTCAGAAAGCCATTCACCCCCAGTGACTATCACATTGGCAATACACCACTAAGAATTGCCCTAATAGTCAGGGACGTGGGGCACACATAGACGATAATCTAGCCTTTGGCTATCATGTGTCTACAGTAGTGAGGAAATCATTCTGTGTTCTGCAAATTATAAACAATGGTATGGCATCTTGGTCCAAGAAGTCCATTTTTCCACTGTATTCAGAATTTCATTGAATACAGTGCCCCCTTTGGCATGCCCCTAACCTGGCAAATCCAACGACTGAAACATCCATAGAGTTTCTTTACTAAAAGAATACAGGGAATAAATACCATGTCTAATGTAGAATAACGCAAAGCCTCATCTCCATATTCTCTCCCTCCTACAGATTGTCTAACCCCATCATGATGGACTTCCTACATATGCACAAACATTCAGCACCAGAATTACCCCTTCTAAAGACTTCAGTCCCACATGTAATATGAAGAGGACCTGCTGGAGAGACAGGTATGTATCCCAGACATCCCCCATCCATGTAAAGCAGAGTTCTTCCCTAACTCAGTTCAAGTGTAACTCGAACACTTGGATGGGAAACAGGGAATTCATCCATGATTTGGCACCTATATCTCTAATGGACACAGGCAGGCTGTAAATGATTCATCTCCCATACCCCTGTTTGTAAATGTTTCGTCTCCAAAGCCCTGCTTAAATTTATCAAGGGTAATAAAACTTGTCAGAGATTTAGGATGAATGGCTAGGCTTAAAAAGGCTCTTGTGATCACTAACCTAGTACAGACCTATGAACCTGCCCCACATACTTAAACAGACCCTATTCTGTTAGACCTACTTCCTATTTTTAATCCAATAGTATCATAAACTCCTGCTCACTGGATCTCTGTCTTTTTCTGCAAAATAAATAAAACATATTGGAGGTAAAGGAATCTATCGCAGAGAATACTGCTTCTGTGGAACCATCTTCCACGCCACATAAATCAAAGTATTTCCACCCTTTTCAAACATTATTTGAATGATTGGATATGCTACCACAAATTTACCCCTGGCTTAGCAACTCTGTCCTGCATGAGCATAGTAAACATGTAAATGTTCAAACATATCCTTGTTTGGTGCATTTCTGGGTTATTTGCATGCAAAATATATGAGCAAAGAAACACCATTGGAATGTAAGGCTAGGCTTAAGATCCTTACAGATAAATACCCTAGAAAGTACCTATGACATTGTCAAAAATGAATACAAAATATTAAATATAACATGCAATAATTCTCAAACTGACATCAATGAATGGTTTATACAAGTACTAAGAGCCTATCAAAAGACCTGAGACCTCCGAAGCACAATCAACCTATGCATACTGGTACACAAACAGAATCCACCACTACACATAACAGCACACATATCAGTGTATCAACAGTTAAGCAAAACACAACAAAATCTAATGTTCTAGTCATAGGTGACTCATTAGTGAGACATACAGATGTCCCCCTCACCAGGTTGGATGAGCAGAAGGTCTCGTTCAGCTGCCTGTCAGGTGCCAGGATCCATCAAGTCATGCACGCACTCAAGTCACTCAACAACAATTACTATTATGACTCTGTCATAGTACATGTTGGAGTGAATGACTTGAGACGTGCCTCTCTGCACTATATGAAGAGAGACATGACTGAACTCTCAAGATTATGTGTACCAGGCAAGTATGTTCCTAGCTCTAAGCAACATTCTACCTTCACCTAGGATGATGCCACAATACAGACAAAAAAATGATTGATTTAATAATTGGCTTAGTTTCTGGTGTCACTCCAGGGGGATCCAGTATCTGAGAGCCTGGTAAGGCATGGTTGACAGACCACGCTTCTTTGCCAGAGATGGCCTTCAACTGTCTCTTCAAGGCTTTCAGATACCGGTAAAGATGCTTGCCTACCCCATAGTGACTTTTTTAGGAAATGTGAAAAAAACAAAACATCCAAAGTAAAAAACTCCTCTAGAGATGAACTCAAGGTCATGATGCTTAATGCTGGGAGCCTATACAGTAAACTGCACTCCTTGGAAACACTCATCAGCTTGGAAGTTGCTGACGTCTGTGCAGTCACTGAGACTTGATTGAAGGCCACAGACAGCACACCGGCCATACAAAGCTACAATGCCTTTCACACATTCAGATTGGAAAACGAACATGAAAAACCTTCTTAAATCTCACTACTAAACCCAAGTACCTAATAGCCAAATACCACAGACTAGCACACTTTAAGTTAAGCAACCAAAAATCTAGAAAATTGACTGCTTCTATAAACCTCTCCAGCCTAAATATTTTAAACTGCTCCACTCACTGTTGGATGGGGATATTCATCCTAACCCTGGCCCACACCACACCAATACCAATGGCTACAAAAAACAAAACCAAGCTACTTCTCTATCATCAACCACACCTACCAACTCTCTCTCTATAGCTCATCTCAATATACAAAGCATTTGTAATAAAATTACTCAAGTCCATGCCCTTCTAGAACTCCACCAATTTGACATCTTATGTTTATCTGAAACATGGCTAAAACCTGCCATTAAAGACAATGAAATTACCCCACCCGGGTATAATATCATTAGACCTGACTGCACAGCCAAAAAGGGAGGAGGAGTAGCAATTCTCCACAAAGCACAATTAAAAATTAGTAATATAAATCTGAATCTTTCCCCAGATAATAATGCCGAAGTAATCAGCTCCAAACTTCAAGTCAACACTAGTAAAGCCACAAATATCATTTGTGTATATCTTCCTCCAGAAAATAACATTAATACTCTAGAATGTATCCTTAGTTGGCTCACCACCAACCTCCCTCAAGAAACATTAGTTCTAGACGACTTCAATATTGATTGGAATTCCTGTAATAGTACAAACCCCACCTCCCATATAAACCTATATGGCTTTACCCAACTCATTAATAGCCCTACCAGAACTAATAAAACCAACAACAATGAAACCACTTTAGACTGGATTCTTACTAATACTCCCCAACAAACCTACCAATCCGGTACCCTTCCAGATGATCTAAGCGACCATTCACTAACTTATGTCATTAGACATAAAACCAACCTAATTTTACATACCACTTATAGAACATTACATTCAAAAAAGCAATTTAACTCTGAACATTTTCAAGCTGAATTAAAACAGTGTAATTCGTCCCCAGTAAAACACCTCCCCCTTAATGAAGCAGTAGAATACTTCAATTCCACATTCTTATCTATCCTGGACCACCATGCCCTAAGTCGTACCATCAGAACCAAAGCTAAAGCAGCACCCTGGCTGACCAACAATACTATGCAAAAAAATCATTCTCCGAAACAAATCCTGGGCTAAATGGCATACCACTAAGAATCTAACTGACCGCCAAAACTTCAGAGAGCTTAGAAACAGTACAAAAAAAGCCATCCTGACAGACAAAAAGAACCATTACCTTCAATTACAACAAACTTCCAAAAAGGAACCTAAAAAAGTCTGGGCCAGTATTAATAATCTTCTATCCCCAGGCCATTCTATTACACCTAACCCTCAAGACTCTAACCCAGAGAATCCCACACAAATAGCTAATGAGTTTAATTCTTTCTTCATAAATACTATCCAAACTCTTGCTAGTTAGCTATCTCCCGACACCTCTAAGCTACTCTTACCTACTTCAAATCCACCTCCCTCCCTTCACTTACAACCAGTTTCTACTTCCTTTATCTCATCACTGCTCCAAAACCTAAAACCTACCACCCCCTCTGCAGACAAACTTCATGCAGAATTCCTGCAAATAGGAGCTAAAGCCATTGCCTATCCCATTTCTATTCTGATAAATAGATCTATAAACGAAGGAATTTTCCCTTCTATCTGGAAGATATCTGATATCATCCCACTACACAAAGGGGGGAACTCCAATGACTTCTCTAACTTTCGCCCCATAGCACTTCTATCACCTATAGCTAAAATCATGGAAAAATGTATCCATAAACAACTACTTAACCACCTTCTCCATAACAACCTACTTGCTAACTGTCAGCATGGATTCAGACCTTCCCACAGCACCACCACTGCTTTACTCTCCTTTACAAACTCCATCAACTATAACCGCAACAATAATAATCTGTCATCTTCAGTCTTCATTGACTTATCTAAAGATTTCGATATGGTTAATCATAAACTTCTTCTGCACATACTAAAATCTCTCTCACTTGACCCTCCTTCCTTAACTTGGTTTACATCTCACCTAGAAAACCGTCAGCAGGCAGTACTCTTGAAAAATTCACTATCTAATCTCCTTCCTATCTCTTTAGGTGTACCTCAAGGCTCTATCCTAGGCCCCCTTATATTTTCTATCTTTATTAATTACCTGCAATCAGCTATCCCAAACACTGCCTGCATACAATATGCAGATGATTCTAGTATAATCTGCACAGCTACCTCTCAAACTGAACTCCAGTCTCTTACCCAAAAAGCTTTTATCACTGTAGAACAATGGTTCTCACACCGCTGCCTACTCCTTAACCCCAAGAAGACCAAACTGTTACTGTTCTCACCTACCCGTAAGTCTACTCCACTAAACTTCACTCTCACTTCCACTGACGGTACTCTCATTTCTCCTGACTCAACCATAAAATTATTAGGAATAACTATTGACAGTAATCTCAACTTTGACTCTCACATCAACAACACAATAAAATTAGTTAATAAAAAAATAGGATCCCTATACAGAATCAAACCCTTCCTTACACCTGTGGCAAGGACCACCATAGCCAGATCTCATCTAATCTCTATTCTTCTCTATGCTTCCCACATATACACTAATCTCTCCAAAAACAACCTCAAGAAACTAGCAACATCTTACTATAATATTGCTCGATTTGCTACAGGATCCCCTTTTAGAACTCATCACTGCCTGAATCTAAGACAACTAGGTTGGCTTGAACTTCCTAACCAGCTCGTACTTCAACAGCTCTTAATAGCTCACAAGATCCTATACCAGCCTACTAAAACACCAATACTCTCTAACCTCATTTCACCATACAATAACCTGAAACATCTACATTCTTCAAACAAACTACTGATCAATACTACTAAACCCAATAACTCTGCAGGTGACTGCCTCTTTTCCAACTCTGTTGGAAAAATATGGAACAAACTACCTCTGATATCTCATCTTTGACCTCTCTCCCACTTTTTAAAAGACAACTGAAAATGTATCTCAATAAAAACTGGCTTTGCTCCTGCACTAACCCAGATTAACTTTCCTTCTTCCTCTCTCTCTTTTCTTCTTCCATAATTCTTTTTTTCTCTTCTCCCTGTTTCCTTGATAGCTTTCTCTTTTCATAACATCTATGTAGATATATGTTTTCACATATATACTGTATGACTATTGTAATCCACAAAAAAAAAAAAATAAATAAAATAAAATTTTATTACACTTTTTGGTTTTTGCTCCATCATAATACCTGTAATAAGTTGCATTATCTACTTCTGTTTATAAATTATAACCTTGTATTACCTATCTCTGTTTAAACTTGTAATAACCAATGGAGCTTTTCTCCCCGGGCCTCTAATGAAAATGGACATATATCCAGCTAGTAACCCAGCCACTGGGGATGCACAAGCCAGTGCATTTCTTTGTGCCGTCCCAAGCCCAGATAAAGGGGGAGGGTTGCGTCAGGAAGGGCATCCGGTGTAAAACTTTGCAAAACATTTCATGCAGTCACCAAGAAAAATTTTTATACCGGATCGGTTCGAGGCCCGGGTTAACAACGACCACCACCAGTACTGTTAGCCTACAGGGTGCTGGTGGAAATTGGCTACTGTTGGCCGAAGGAGAAGAAGAGGCGGAAGACATGGCCGAAGGCAGGAGGAGATGATAAAGGCTAGGAATGTGGTAGTGAGGGTCGGAACTTTGAATGTTGGCAGTATGACTGGTATAGGGAAAGAGCTAGCTGATATGATGAACTGAAGGAAGGTTGGTATATTGTGTGTGCAAGAGACCAGATGGAAGGGGAGTAAGGCTAGATGTATCGGAGGTGGGTTCAAATTGTTTTATCATGGTGTGGATGGGAGGAGAAATGGCATAGGAGTTATTCTGAAGTAACAGTATGCTGAGAGTGTTTTGGAGGTGAAAAGAGTGTCGGATAGAGTGATGTTTATGAATCTGGAAATTGATGGTGTAATGATGAATGTTGTTAGTGCGTATGCTCCACAAGTTGGGTGTGCAATGGATGAGAAAGAAAAATTTTGGAGTGAATTGGATGAAGTGGTGATTACTGTACCCAAGGGTGAGAGAGTGGTGATTGGAGCAGATTTCAATGGGCATGTTGGTGAAGGGAACAGAGGGGATGAGGAAGTGATGGGTAGGTATGGTGTTAAACAAAGGAATGCAGAAGGTCAGATGGTAGTGGATTTTGCAAAAAAGAGTGGACATGACTGTGGTGAATACGTATTTTAACAAGAGGGAGGAGCATAAGGTGACATACAAGAGTGGAGGAAGATGCACACAGGTGGATTATATCTTATGTAGGAGGGCCAGTTTGAAGGAGATTGGAGACTGTAAAGTGGTGACCGGAGAAAGTGTCGTTAGGCAACATAGGATAGTGGTTTGTAGGATGACATTGGTTATCAAGAAGAGGAAGAGGAGTGTGAGGGCAGCACCAAGGATCAAGTGGTGGAAATTGAAAAAGGGTAATTGTGAGGTAGAGTTCAGGGATGAGTTAAGGCAGGCACTGGGTGGCAGTGAAGAGTTACCAAATAGCTGGGTAACTACAGCAGAGCTAATAAGGGAGACAGCTAGAAAGGTGCTTGACAATAATCTCAGCTTTGACTCTCACATCAACAACACAATAAAATTAGTTAATAAAAAAATAGGATCCCTATACAGAATTGGTATCACATCTGGACAGAGGAAAGACGACAAGGAGACATGGTGGTGGAATGAGGAAGTACAGGAGAGTATACAGAGAAAGAGGTTGGCAAAGAAGAAGTGGGATTGTCAGAAAGATGAAGAAAGTAGACAGGAGTATAAGGAGATGAGGTGCATGGCAAAGAGAGAGGTGGCGAAGGCTAAGGATAAGGCATATGAAGAGTTGTATGAAAGATTGTACACTAAGGAGGTTAGCAAGGGCCTGTACCAATTGGCTAGACAGAGGGATCGAGCTAGGAAAGATGTGCAGCAGGTAAAGGTGATAAAGGATAATGAGGGAAACATACTCTCAAGTGAGGAGAGTGTGTTGAGGAGATGGAAAGAGTACTTTGAGGGGTAGATGAATGAAGAGAATGAGAGGGAGAGAAGGTTGGATGATGTAGAGATAGTAAATCATGAAGTACAATAGATTAGCAAGGAGGAAGTAAGGATAGTTATGAAGAGAATGAAGAATGGAAAGGCTGTTGGCCCAGACGACATACCAGTGGAAGCATGGAGGTGTTTAGGTGAAATGGCAGTGGAGTTTTTAACCAGATTGTTTAATGAAATCTTGGAAAGTGAGAGGATGCCTGAGGAATGGAGAAAAAGTGTTTTGATACCGATTTTTAAGAATAAGGGTGATGTGCACAGCTGTAGTAACTACAGAGGGTTAAAACTGATCAGTCACAGCATGCATAAAGTTATGGGAAAGAGTAGTGGAAGCAAGGTTAAAAGGGGACGTGATGATTAGTGATCAGCAGTATGGTTTCATGCCAGGAAAGAGCACTACAGATGCGATCTTTGCTCTGAGAGTGTTGATGGAAAAGTACAGAGAATGTCAGAAGGAGTTGCATTGTGTTTTTTGTAGACTTAGAGAAAGCATATGACAGGGTGCCTAGAGAGGAGTTGTGGTATTGTATGAGGAAGTCAGGAGTGTCAGAAAAGTATGTAAGAGTGGTACAGGATATGTACAAGGGTAGTGTGACAGTGGTGAGGTCTGCGGTGGGAGTGACGGATGCGTTTAAGGTGGAGGTGAGGTTACATCAAGTATCAGCTCTGAGCCCTTTCTTATTTGCAATGGTGATGGACAGGTTGACAGATGAGATCAGACAGGAGTCCCCGTGGACTATGATGTTTGCAGATGACATTGTGATCTGTAGTGAGAGTAGGGAACAGGTGGAGGAGACCCTGGAGAGATGGAGATATGCTCTAGAGAGAAGAGGAATGAAGGTCAGCAGGACTAAGAGAGAATATATGTGTGTGAATGAGAGGGTGGATAGAGGAATGGTGAGGATGCAAGGAGTAGAGGTGGCGAAGGTGGATGAGTTTAAATACTTGGGGTCAATAGTTCAGAGTAACGGTGAGTGTGGAAGAAAGGTGAAGAAGAGAGTACAGGCAGGATGGAGAGGGTGGAGAAGAGTGTCAGGAGTGATTTGTGACAGATGAGTACATGTAAGAGTGAAAGGGAAGGTCTACAAGAGGGTAGTGAGACCAGCTATGTTATATGGGTTGGAGACAGTGGCATTGACAAAAAGGCAGGAGTTTGAGCTGGATGTGGCAAAATTAAAGATGTTAAGATTTGCACTGGGTGTGACGAGGGTGGACAGGATTAGGAATAAGTTAGAGATATTAGAGGGTCAGCCCAGGTTGGAAAGTTTGGAGACAAAGCCAGAGAAGCAAGATTACATTGGTTTGGACATGTGCTGAGGAGGGATGCGGAGTATATTGGGAAAAAGATGCTAAGGATGAAGCTACCAGGTAACAGGAAAAGAGGAAGGCCTAAGATAAGGTTTATGGATGTGGTGAGAGAGGACATGCAGGTGGTTGGTGTGACAGAGCAAGATGCAGAAGACAGGAAGAAATGGAAACAGGTGATCTGCTGTGGCGACCCCTGACGGGAACAGCCGAAAGAAGATGATGATGATCAAGCTGGACTAGCCCGGTTAACAAATGTATAAATAAATAAATAAATAAAAGAACCAAAGGTGAAGGTGCATCTCTCTTCATTAAATCCAAATACACCTCAAGAATGTTAAAACAGTATGACTCTCTTGAGCTACTCCAGGTCCAAATAACTATAGGTAAAATACCCTACTACATCATAGCTACAGGTCCCCTGCCATGAACCAGGAAAAACACACTGCCTGCCTGGACTTCCCAGAATCCTCTAAGTCCTCTAATGCTAGTGAAGGGACTAAATTAGCATCCGTAGCGAAAGACAACCATAATGCATTCTTTACTACAACCAAAACATAAAAGGGATTGTCCAGCTATGTGCCGAACTTATAGTGGACAGTAAGACTCACACTGAACCTGAGGAAATTTCCAACCTGCCAGCTGATAGATTAAGCAATAACTTGACACCCCTGTCCCCTACAACCATACCCCAAAGCATTTCTGACACCAGTCTTCTACCAAGTATCTCCAAAGAACAGGTCATACAAGCACTCTACAAGGCCAAAAACACAGCCACTATGGGACCAGATAACATCCTTGCTTACTAAACAATCCAAAACAAGACCTAGTGGAACCACTTGGCACTCTCTTCAACCATAGCCTGAGCACTAGCTTTGTTCAGGCAGAGTGGAGAACAGCAAAAAGAATCCCCTTACACAAATAGGTTCCATCAACTGACCCAGAAAACTATCTACCATAAGCTTAACCAGCCTTATCTGCAAGGCCATGGAAAAAAAATCACCATGGGCCTAATCAACAAGGGCACAGGTGACCTTCAAACTCTTGACCTGACCCAGTTTGGTTTCATCAAAGGTAGATCTTGCTTTTTAAACCTGGAGGACTTCTTTGAGAATGTCAACAAAGCCAAAGATGAGGGCAAAGCAATACATACCACCTATATTGATTTAGCCGAAAGATTTTGACACAATTCCCCACTCAGGGATCATTGAGAAACTCTCACATCTGGGGATTAACACATACATCACTAGACGGATAGCTGACTGGCTCACTGACAGAAAGCACACTGTCAAAGTTGGGGAGTCGACCTCCACCAATAGACCAGTTACCGGTGTGGCACCACAAGGATCTGTGCTGGGCCCTCACTTGTTTGGAATCTATTTCTCTGAGGCCCAGGTGAAAGTAGATGGCCTGTGGCTTACCAAGTTTGCAGATGACTGCAAACTGGGCACAATCATTGATTCTCCCAAAGATGTAAACATATTAAAGAATGGGTTGATGCAGACAAATGATTGGTACCAAAGTCACGGACTAAACCTAAATGCAAAAAAAAATGCCTCATTATTCCCTTTGACTAATTAGCAGCCCTTGCTAATTATGATATAGCTAACACCCCTCTAAGCTCAAACCCAGTGGTGCAGGACTTGGGACACAGGTTGACAGCAATCTAAACTTTGATTACCATGTGTTCATAGTGGTAAGGAAAGCCTTCAACATTGCACATTTCATAAACAGACTTCACATCCAAGATTAAGGAGGTTATAACTCCGCTGTACTCGAACCTTATCAGACAACTAATTGAGTACAATGGGTGGCAGCTGTCACCTAGAATAGATGTTAACTAGTTCCTCCAAGTCAGTGGTGTAGTTGTATGTTTAGTAGTCATTAAATCAGTTATATTTGAGAGGATGGTTGCGTAAATGTTTATAACAATATTCGCATGAAGCTATTACAGATCTTTCTTACAGTATCTGAAAGGTGTGGAAGACTCTATTTTTGGTCCCCAACTTTGGAGAAACCTTCTTCCTCTCTCACTGGGGATCATCACTTGGGGGATGATTCAAGGCTCTAAGTGATGTGATAACATCTCTAGCTGATGACATAACATTAAATTAACAGATATTAATAGTACTTTGCCCCATTTCAAAACTATTTTGAAAAGACCTTAAAGGAATTTCTAATATCAAATTTAACAACAAACAGCTACAACTATAATTAATAAGAATTATTCCTTTATTTAGAAAGGAAATATAGATTTAACTGTCATTGTAACATGCTTAAATTTTAGGTCTTTATTACTGTTTCACAGATACTAAGTTAGCTACTTTTGCGGGCCATTTTAACCCTACACACTTCTCCCATTTTGTGCTTAAAATAACCTGTCTCATTCAATTATAGATTGGCCTTACCTATCCCATGGTTGATAATTTGAGGGGACCCATGCATAGGATACAACATTTAGGACATGCATCTATCTATTATTATTAGTAGTAATACAGGGGTACATTTTCTGTTCCCCATCCTTATATATAAGTTGTGCTTAAAAATGGACAGGGATGAGCTTTGTTTTTAAGTGGATGAGGAGAAGGGGAGTCTATTCCATGGCAGTGATATTCTTTGTGAAATATACTTGTCCCTCCAAACCATTCGGTTGATGTTGCAGAAGAGGTTTAGATGCCTACACCAAGCATTTCTAATGCCATTTGACTTGCTGATGTGCAGGAAATCAATCAGTAATGGGTCGTTGGTTTCCCTGTATGCCAGACACTGGTCACTTCTTAGCAGTCTGTAGGATACAGAGTATATTTACAGGGCTTTGAGTTAGTCCATCTAGGACATGTTGGTTAGGCCTTCTATCCTTTTAGTAAGGTGGCTCTGTGCTCATTCCAGTTGATGCACTTGCCTGCTCAGATACACGCCAAAGGGGACGTTATATTCAATTCCTGGCCTAATGAGGGGTGAGTAAGGGGGAACAATGACATCTCTAAATCTAGACACAATCCCTAGTTTATAAGCTGTACAATAAAGAAATAATTTATTACAACAATAAACACGCTGGCTAAAAGTTGCATGTACTGATTTACAAGTGAAGACAACATAAATAAACTTGAACAAATGATTTATGAATCTCCTGAAGATGAATTTGTGTGCAAAAATGGCTTCCACGGTGCTGTATCAGATGAATGAATGAAGTTCTTCAGCAGACTGTAGCATGTTATAAACTTTTTAAAAATTCAAATGCATACTTTTTTCTGCATCCATAATACATCCTTGTGCAACAAAAGAATGAAAAGGTATGACAAAGTTGAAAGATAAGGTAAACATCTGTTATAAATCTGTAAACCCACATATTCTTATACTATATTAATAGTGATGGGAGAAGGCATATGTACGATGATGTCTTTGTTTCTAATAAAAGTGTACCAGGGACTCCCCAGGCTAAGCCACTACAATGTAGTTTTGCAAGAATTCCACCAAAGAGCACCTATAAGTTTCAAACCTCTGAATACATATTCTTACTATAAATTTCTAACCTCTGAATACTTACTCTTACCAAACAATGTTCTATTTTGATAGTTTTGATTTAAATGTCTATTTAGAAATGTTGAAGTTTTATTCTGATGCTATTGATTTTTTTTATGTCTATGCAAAAATATTAAATATGTTGTTTAAATGTTTAATTGCATGCCTTAAGAACACAGTTATATATTTTACTACATGTACTGTAACATTGTATTAAGTGGAGCTTTTCTCACCGGGCCTCTGCTGAAAATGGACCTGTGTCCAGTCTGACTTTCCCGGTCATCAAATGTAAAATAAATAAATAAATAAAATTACTGCCTAAGCTTCTAGAACATGATCTCCTCCTTGACATCTACATAGCAACCATTAAAGAGTGAGCCTGGCCTGTGATACTTCAGCAAAAAGGACGAAAGTGTGAAAATGATCTCCTCTGCATGCTTTAACAGTTGTCTACTGTATATGGGGCAATCTAGACATGTTGACATCTTGCTTTGAATCTAACGGTTGGGATACATTATATTTCTTGCAGTTATATAGTCTAATTTTTTTTTTTTTTGTGCTGAAAGGGATGCACCTCCTTCTGTACAATGAACAATATAATGCAATGTTTTGTAAGCCTAAATACATAACATTCTTTTTATATGTTTATATAAGGAGCATGTCAAAAACCATGAAAGAAATTCCACGCTTCTGCAGTAACATTATTGCTCCAACGCAAGCTGAAAAGATTCTGTAATAATCATACAGCTACAAAATCACATAGCTGCACATTTGATGTGCAAATCTATGTTTGCAAGAAATGTCCTGTTGTTTCTGTTTTTCTTTCAGTAAATGTTTCCTAATTGCTATCCTTTGCTATTTTTCAAGACAGGCATATTACGACACTCATCTACTCTTTGTGACAAGTAGCACTGTTATTTGTCTCTCAAGATCAATGCATTTACAATTGAATGCTGCGGAAAGACATAAAGATGCACACACACACACACACACACACACACACACACACACACACACACACACACACACACACACACACACACACACACACACACACACACACATACACTTTTACACTGATTGCAAATCCTATTGTAAGGATGGCCTTTTGCTTTGATTCTTTGCTTTCTCCTCTTTCTAAAATGAAATAATTGTAAGCATCAGTAAAAATAAGTAATGCAAATGTGTACATTTGATTTTGCACTCTTAGCTTAAGCTGTTCAATGCATGCCTCAATACTGCCTTGAGGATAATACAGTGACTGCCAATGTTCTTTACTTCCATAGTGGTAAACATGTCGTGTAGACATGCATTGGATTCTCAGTCTATGTGTTAATGTGCATGTGTTTCAGAACAGAAAGCACACATTGGTCATTTAGTTCTTCAAGTATGAGAGCATAAGTGATTGCCAGGCACCTTCTCACTTTTTGTCAGCTTTAATTACTTTAGTAGGAGAGGCATTTTTTATTGTAATCCCACTGACATGAATTATTCTTGGCTAAAGAAGGAATAGTATCTGCTGTTTGAAATACCAGGTGCTGGGAAAAAATCATCTTTTCTAAAAGGCATGGATGAAAACATTGACAGACAATATACTGATCCCTATGTGATATCTACATAACCTTCATTTTAGAAAAACATGATTCAGGCGGTTACATTTTGTTTGTCAGCAAAAGGGACTGAACAAGCCAGCATCATATGAGTTAAATCAGACTTCTTGTACTATCAGATGAGAAAAGTGGGACAAGTATAAAAGTAGTAAGGAATAAGCATCTGTTCAACCCAGATATTTACAACAAAATTCCTCCTTGCATATGCAGCAACACCTGTCCTTCATACACAAAAAAGAACAGGTGTAGGGACAGTAACATACTGCAAAACTATTGGTCACTGTCTTTGCATTCCCTACAGAATATCATTCTCTTACAAAGAACCAGAGGCTTTAGCGCAGTGCCCTCAATCTGCCAGATATCCCAGCTTTAATTAATAGCTTGCAGCCTCCTTCCCTCTGTAAGAGGTGCACCTATATGGACCAGACACAGATTTTACAAAAGCTGGTTCTTACACATCCAGGTAAGGGAATGAGGACAAATAAAGACAGATGTATATGGACATGTCCTTGAGATAGTCCATAAATGAAACAGCAAATGCTTTACCCTACAAGTAACCCGCACATGTAACACAGTCTGACTGCACAAATTTCATGTTACAGTTACGTTTTTAGGCTAAAAAAAGTTTAACACATTTTACTTTGACTGATCTCTTAATGTCTTCATATCACTGCGCAGGACAATTAGTTTTAAGATTAAACAACATTTTAGGTGGGATTATACATATTTAAGAGAAGCTGATGGAGAAAGAATTACAAGGGAGACATTAAGAAAGGTTTTGTTTGCTGTCTTCTTACATTATGAAGTATTTCATAGCACATTGTTGCATAATTTCACTACAAAATATTGTAACAAATACATCCAAGCAAACTTCAAAGCATTTTGACCATCTGCTGATGTACTTGTTCATTGCTCTTCTGATAAAGAGTTAATCCTCTCCCCTCTGAAGCTTCAGTTTACAGTATAGGATATGTGCTTTTGAAAGAAATTACTGCCTTTAGTGAGAAACTTACAAAATAAGCTACAAATTACTACAGTACTCAACTTTCCTCACGTGTCTAGAGGAAAACAATTTCTAGTACTTAATAAATAAGCACCTATCCAGGCATGTTTAAGGGTCAGCTTCTGGTGTTTTCTCCTGTCTATCTGATTAATCTGGGCATCTTGGGGCAATGTAGCAATTGCCTCATGTACACACACAACCCTCTCCTCCTACCACCCAACACTACAACCTGTGAGAGATGTACTTATATAGCCAAACTGGAAACAAAGCTCTCTTCACCCAAGACTGGACTAGACAGTCAAGAAAAGAAGGTAAACACTTGCACCACACCACACTCATCACATAGTGCCTCAAAACCTACACCACCAAAGCACACATGTAGAAACACAAAACACACACCTACATTCACTGAGGCTCTCAGTAAAAAACCTGCTCAAGCAACAAGGACCTCCAAAGCAGAAATAGAAGCAACCTCCACCCCTCAACACAACCCAAATGACGCATAGCCTCAGGGGCTGCTCGTGCTGCCCAGGAATCTGTGCAGCAGATGACCGCACAGAACAGAGGAACTCCAGACTGCTTGATCTGCAGGCAGGACCAATCAGGAAAGAGGTAAGTTAGCTCTTGCAGGGAACTGTTGAAGTCGAGTCGAGCACAGGCTTTGACGTTTGCTGCTTCTGGACAATGGAGTTGGACCTTGTGTGTGGAGGTTTGCTGCTTCAGTCATGAGGTGTGTGTGTGTGTGTGTGTGTGTGTGTGTGTAATGCCCCTGTTAACACATAGTGGTGGATAGAGATACTCAGGCTTGAACCCTGCACCTTGGATGCAGGTGGCAAAGACCTGAATTCCCTACCCACCACTATTTGTAAAAAAATGCAGATTTTTGCCTCATATTTGTTCTGTTCATCATAAAATCTGTGGTTTCTGTATCTTCATTTTTCCTTGCAAAGGTTTGTAGTGCAGTGGTACACTGGTAGCATTGTTGCCTAACAGCTACAGGTTCTCTGGTTTGATTCTTGGCTGGGGTGCCTTCTGTGTGGAGTCTGCATGTCCTCCCATCCCTTACAAAGATGTGTCTGGAGAGTTTCTCCCTGCTCTGCTGAAAATTGGCTTTGTTTTGTTCCAAGTCAGACTAGTTTCCTGGTTAACGAATGTTTAAAAATAACAGGCATTTGAATTTCAGACTTCATATTCTTCAGAAAGTACATGGTAAAACAAAACCTTTTATTCTAGCAATTGTCTAAGTTTATAACATGGATATTTGAAATTTGCCCATAGTTTTGGGACTGTATTCCCCCATTATTGGCCTCGTCTAGGTATTTTGTGCTAAGGTTGAGAGCTATGGTGAGAACTGAATTCACTGAATATTTGGGGGCTGTATTCCCCCCATTACTGGCTTTGTCCACATGTTTTTTGCTAAGAGGTTGACAGCTATGGTGAGAACTGAATTCACAAAATGGTAGTCATTTAAGTTTGTCTTCCTCTGTTTCAGCTGATTTGGCATAGTGGTATGTTTCTCTGACTGTTTTGTACAGGGTCCCCTGGGTTCAAGACGTGGCAGTGAAATGTATGGTGGTAACACAGCATTTTATTCTAGCAACTTTCCAACATTATACAAGCAATGTTTAAAATGTGTCCCTGGTTTTTGGCCTTTTGCCCCCCCCCCCCCAATAAATTTTGGCTTTTTCAAGATTTCTTGTGCTGCAAAGTTCAGTGATACAGCCAAGTGTCGAGTAGATTTTTCAAAGAGCTGAGAGCTGCAGGGAAACAAATGTTTAGTGCTGCTTATGCTAAGTCTTCTTGCATTGTTAATAGCACAACAGGCAGTGTACTTACTTTTGATGCAGAAGGCTGTGGGTTCTACTCCCAAAGTAGATAGATGCATTGCTGATACTGTACTGTGTTGTAAACGGAGTGGATGCTGCAGTCCTTTTTGGCAAAGATACCTAGTAACTATGAACCTGTTATCAGTTTGCCATCCATTCCCTATTGCGGTATTACTAGCTTATCATTTTTTTAATGCATGCAACATAGGCAATTTATTCTTCAAGGGCAACAGGCACTTTATTTGTAGACGAAACAATGGCATATAAAGTTGTTTGCTAGCAGCAACCTCTTTATTAGTTACAGATTTCTTTAATGTGGATTTTACTACTTCAGAGATTGTGCATATTTACTGATACTGGCGGACTATAGAAGGTTGAGTAGACTTTTTATGATGGAAATATTCTGAATTGGGCAGTTTTGTCTCTGGTGCATGCATTTTGTTTCATTGTTTACTGGAAAAATGTTCCAAACAATAAATTTAAAATGCCCTCTAACAACTGTACTGTATTGTACAAGGAATATAATGTAATACAGTCAGGAAGGTGTATCAAAGAGCATGTGTATGTTTCATGTTCAAGGGGCCTATGATTTTGAAAACAGCCCAAAGTTAATCTTTATCTGCCACTGGCAAAATGTATTTTCTTTGAATGTGGGTTTCAAAGCTGTTTCAATGCATGTGAGTTTCAAGGGCAGAGAAGTTTTAATGCTAAGTCTATTTTCATTGTGAGACTACATTGCTTTGTTTAACAGATATCTGTTAGGGTTTGTGTTATAAAATGCAAAATAAAACTTTCATATTAAATCTAAATCATCGAAGAAGTAAAGCAGTATGCACATTACAGTGTTTATGGTAAATGGGGCAAAATAACCAAGGAATGGGACATTGGAATGGCTGCAGGGGGGAGGGGCTCCATTCGACCATGATTTTGTGAGGGGGGGAGGGTAGCAAACTCAGACAGCCCCGGCTGAACTATACCTTTCAGTTGTCCATATTTTTGTAGAATGAATAGATATTTGCTTCTTATTTTTGGTTTGTTCCTCATAAAATTTGTGGTTTTCTAGCAAATCATTTAGGATTGAAGTCAATAAATGACAGACATTGAGTTTCAGACTTCGTAACCTTCAGAAAAATGCATGCTAATGCAAGATAATGCAAGACCTGTTATTCTATCATCTGTCTTAAGTTTATACAAGAGCAATTTTTAGTAGTGTTTGTATGTTCCCCCAATATACTTGGCCTTGTCCAGATTTCCTGCATTAAGAGGTTTAGAGGTACATGCAAATCGCTTTGTAGAATTAGGAATATCCAAACCTCTCAATTGTCCCCAATTTTGGCTCAAAATGCTGCTCTCCCCTAATAATCCCTCCTCAAAATGGCAATTTTTAAAGAAAACGTGGAAGGTTTACAATTATATATAACTGTAATAATCAGAGTTATAGATTACTTTTATTTCAGAAATGCATGCAGATGCTCTTATTTTGTTAGCTGCTCAAGTTAACAGTGTTAATATTAAAAAGGTGCCCCTTTTTTGACAGGTTCCCAGCTTTATTGTGTGGCAACTTTATATTTTTGCATCACATTTTTGGTCTGTTTTTCATAAAATTGTGGTTTTCTGGCAAATTAGCGGCAAGTAATTAAAGATTGAAGTTAGAAAATAATGGCAGACATTTGAGTTTCAGATTTCATACTGTTCAAAAATGTGTACTAATGCAAGACCTACTACAGTTCTATTATCTAAGTTAATAAGAGCAATATTTAAAAATCATCCTTATTTTTGGGCCTGTGTCCCACTTCTAGTTCTATGTATGGCTTTGTCCAGATTTCTTGCTCTGAAGTTGAGAGGTATGAGTGTCAGAGCCATCACCGTCAGCCAGAGACATTTCAAATCGTGACATACTTGTTGCACCCCACTCCCCATTGTAGTTGCTCTGGATGTGTCCAAGGAAGGCAAGGAGCAGTTATGCTGTGTAAGTGTGCAGAGTATTCCCCCATCCAAGGTAGACCACAAGTTTGACTGTGGCTTTTCATCTGTCCTTGATTTTGCAGAATGTTCTGGTTTTCTGTCATATTTTTATACTGTTGATTTATGCTTCTTATTATTCAGGAAATGCATGCTGTCACAGTGCCCTGTTGCTCTGTTTAACTAGCAATGATTTAATGACCATCAGGTAAGCTTGTCGGAGATTGTAAGATGCAAGTAAACTTTAATAAGCATACTGTTAAAGAATTACCAGCATTGAAAGCACTTCCGTTGTTGCCATGCAGAGAACATTTACATAACTAGATAATGTATAAGCCTTGGGTATTGAAATGCATATGACAGTATTTATAATAAAAGGACAGGATTACAGTATTTTCAGAAGCTCATTACATTTGCTGGAGACTTGCAGTCATCTTTGCAGGCTTTACCCTTAAACTAAACAGAATGCCAATCTATCATGTGTGGTCCATAACTTGGGCAGGAATCCTTTAAGCAATTTATCTTGAGCTTGTTTCTTGTTTGCTGTTCATTTTTTTACTTTAATCATGTCTTCCCAATGAAACAAGTAGATAGTTATGTCAGGCAGCAGGTCTTTTTTGGATAAGAAACATGTTTACAAGTGGAGGTATCACAGAGATTGCTACTTTCAGCATGTTACTTGGTAATTTTATAAAGCTGAATATAAATTATAATTAGAACTGCAGTGCAAGGAGTAGTGGTTTGAGTTGAGTGCTGCTTGTTTTTTTATATTTGATTTTGACTGGAATTCCAGTCATGTATTTAAAAAGTAATTTATTTTTTCATGCCTCAACCTGTTTCCATCTGGATATTAAGTTGTCATGTAGCCAATGCATTGAAATATTTTTTTCATCTACACTTCATTTTGTCTTGATTGGACTCTCGTAATGACTGTTTGGCACCCAGGGCAGCGTATTTAATTAAAGTTCCAGTTGTTCTGGTTTTGAGCATAGCTCCACCCCTTTCTAGTTGGCCACATACCTTCCCATTAGCCCCACCAATTCAGCTGTCTCCTGCAGCCCTCCTTTAATTTAAAGTCACCAGCCGCCACTGCATAGTCCACAAACTCAGTGTGCCACTCAACCACAGTCCATAAGGCATAACAACATACCCAACACTCTAGTCATAGGTGACTCTATAGTCAGGCACACTGATGTTCCACTCCCCAGGTTAAACAAGGAGAAAGTTACTGTCAGCTGCCTGTTAGATGCCAGGATCCACCACATAACACATGCACTCAGGTCACTCCACAACAAGTACAAATATGACCATGTCATTGTCCATGTTGGTGTGAATGACCTGAGACATACCTTCCTGGACTACATGAAAAGGGACATGGAGGAACTGTCCAATCTTGTAGTCCAGGAAGTTATGACCCTAGACCTGAGTAGCATCCTGCCATCACTCACAATGATACCATAGTACAAGGACAAAATGACTGACTTCAACAATTGGCTAAGCTTCTGGTGTCATTCTAAGGTGATCCAGTATCTGTCTGCCTGGGATGACATGACTGACAAACCACGATGGTTTGCCAGAGATGGCCTGCACCTGTCACCCCTGGGATTTCGGATACTGGCTAAGGCTCTAGCCACCCCTATAGTGCCTTTTTTAGGCAAGGTTCAATTGCCAAATTCACCACTGTAACAGATACAAGCAAGCAAAATCTGAGGGTATTGCTACTCAATGCTAGAAGTCTAAACCTCAAAACGCACTCACTCAAGGCACTCTTTAAAACGGAGAACATCGACACCTGTGCAGTGACAGAGACTTGGTTCAAGGCTCCAGAGAGTACCCCTGCATTACCAGGCTATAATTCATGCCACACCTTTCAACCACCTAACAATGACATTGGTAATCTCCAAACTCTGGACCCCACCCAGTTCGGGTATGTAAAAGGCAGATCATGTCTCCTAAACCTGATAGACTTCTTTGAAGCGGTCACCAAAGCTGTAGATGAGGGCAAGGTCATTCACACAGCCTATCTAGATCTCGCAAAGGCTTTCAACACCATCCCCCACTCTGGAATTATAAATAAACTCACTAAACTAGGTATAAATCCCTATGTCACAAGATGGGTTGCCAAATGGTTCAAGACAGAACCCACAATGTGAAAGTAGCAGACTCCAAATCCATCTTCAGACCAGTGACAAGTGGAATACCACAGGGTTCAGTCCTAGGTCCTCTCCTGTTTGTTATCTACTTCTCTGAAGTACAGTCTAATACAGAAGGTCTTTGGCTAATGAAGTTCACAGATGACTGCAAATTAAGAGCCATAATCGAAACTCCAAAAGATGTGGACATCCTACAAAAGGGCCTCACTGAGACAGATACCTGGTGTTAAAGCCATGACCTCAAGCTCAATGTCAAAATGTGCATTGTCATCCCTTTTGGTAAAAACTCTGTACCCATGAACTACCACATAGGCTGTAGTCTATTTAACACAAAAAGTGTGATAAGAGAGCTTGGGAAACAGGCGGACAGTAGTCTCTCCTTGGATAATCACATCACCACAGTAGTCAGGAAATCCTTCTAAGTGGCACACCTCATCACAAAAGGTTTCTCATCCAGGAAAAGAGGTCATTGTTACCCTCTACTCGTCACTCATTAGACCCATTATAGAGTACAATGCACCTTTTGGTATGTACCTCACAAGGCATATACAATAACTGGAAAGGCTGCAGAAATACCTCACAAAGAGGATTACCAGCCTTAAACAGATGCCCTACTCAGACCCTCTCAAAAAACTCCAGCTTTACTCCGTGACATATCGCCTACTCAGAGGCGATCTCTGCCTAACATACAAAGCTATATGTCAAACCCAGAGCTCTTGGGTATGCTCCACTTAAAGAAATCCCAATCCCTCCAAGCTACATGCTCTAGGGACCTAAACCTTGTCACCACAATAAACAGAACATGCCGGAGGGATAGATTCCTGTCCCAGAGACTTCCCATACTCTGGAACAAGCTACCTATCTATATCAAACAAAGCTCCTCATTAGCACTCTTCAGGAAAAATCTTGATGATTGGATGGGAAATAGGAAATTCACCCCGGGGATCACTTCTGTGGCTCTGCTTGTCAGTGGTACAGGAAAATAATTTTCTTGAGTGGCGAAAGCCAGGGTACCTTTTAGGCTTATATAGTCCGTAGAACCAATAGCCTAGTACCTACCTATGAACCTATAAGTGGTCAGCTGGCCACAAGAAAATTCTCCACCAGAGTAGAAAGGCAAAATTATTTAAGAACAGCAAAAAAAAAAAAAAGTAAATAAATGCCCTTCAGCTTCAGACCCCATCTACGTAGCTAATAGCTCTCTGCTATATAGCTACACACACACACAGATATGTATGTATGTATATATATATATATATATATATATATATATATATATATATATGTGTGTGTGTGTGTGTGTGTGTGTTGTGTATTCATATATGATAAAACACCTTTCAGAAATATACACAAACATGCACTGCTAGCAGTCTTTGACATAATTTAAGTATCTATGTTAAATGATTGCAATACTGCTTACACTTGCATGGAACGATCTCTAGTCATGCTCAGAATCAACGATCACACAAAATTACTTGCAGGGATTGACTGCCACATCATCTATATTGTAAGTCATACCCCTAACAGCAGCCCCCTTCACCCCAGCCACCTATAACTTTGTCTCATACTCTGGTACCACCTGCTGAGGGAAAAAGTATTCACAACTCGGCAAGAAAGAAATACTCATAATTAAATTCTTAGAATGAAAAGATTTTATAAAAAGTTCAAAGGTCATACACTTAAAATGCAGACAGATCAGAAACCACTGATAAGTTAGTGAAAGAAAACGAGTTCTAAATGTGGGCTGTCCAAGAATATAGCACTTGGTTGTGCTACTGAAATTCTACAAGTTGGAAATCGTCCTTCGTCTTGGAAACAGTCTTGCTAATGATGGACTATGGAGAAAGTTGTTGTGCATTCCAGAAAAACCCACAGAAATGGATATCTAATCAAAGTCAAAGTCAACTTTATTGTCATTCAGGAATCACACAAGTGCAAAAACTTAACGACATTCTGTGTCTCCAGACTCAATATATATATATGTTTATTTATGATCAACTGTTGATGTTTGCTGCTATGAAAATGTGTTAATGAGCACAGAGCAAATTAATATTAAACTGCCATTGATGCACTTTTATTTATTTTTATTTTATTTTACATTTGTTAACCGGGAGTGTCTGACTGAGCCGAAAAAGTCCTTTTTCAGCAGAGGCCCGGGGAGAAAAGCTCCACACAGAAAAATAATTACAGATACATTTAGATATTTAGACATGATCAGTATACACACAAATTACTATAGACATGTTTTACGGTGGTATGAAACACATCATGAGTTACAGTGCAAAGAACAAACAAGAAAACATTAATTTAAAAATAAAGGTAATTAATAGATTTGTGGTGTACAGCTGAAATTTGGAACATAGGTAGAATACATACATAGTACACAGGTACAGTACATACACTGTACATTAGCCAGTCTTTGTGAGTAAGAGTGAAAACTGTTATCAATTATTCTAGGCTTAATATGTGTACTTTATCTGCTTTCACTAGCCTGGGGAGGAGTCATTACACTGTCAACTTCGCTTGAGATGTTGCCTAATGAAATTTTTAAAGGAATTTATGGACGATGTGTTTTGTATGCTAGTGAGGAGAGAGTTCAATTTTTTAGCCACTGAACTACTATATAGCGTGTCTCCACAGCTATTATAGCTGTTGGTGACTTCCAGTAGTAGTTTGCTTGATGATCTAAGAGGCCTTTTGGCTGAGTGATGTACTAGGTGTTTGAGGGCAGGACACTTATTGGGGAGGTAATAGATCGAATGACAGAGGCAGAGCTGATTGTAGGTTAGGAGGTTGGGCAGTTCAAGTCAGTGGAGCTGTCTCAAAGCAGTACAGTGATGAGTTCTATATGAGCAATTTGCAGCAAAGCAGGCAATTCTGTAATAGTAAGCTTTCATTTTGCTCAGTTCAGTTTTGTTGAGATTAGTCAGAATGGGAGATGCATAGAATAGGGGGGTATAGAAGGTGTGAGCGAGCAATGGCTGATCTTGTGTTGTTGTTAAGAAACTTTTTGATATGGTACAGTGATCCCAGTTTGGCATGTGCTTTTTTAATAGTTAAGTTGAGATGACTTTCAAATTTTAGGTGGGAGTCTATGTTTATTCCTTCTAGTTTACAGTTTAGCAGTATACTTCTGTTTATACTGCATTTTTCTTGAATACTCAAAAAAATTGTCATGACACTGGTATATATTCAGGGATTCTAGACTCATATCCTCAATAAGATCATTTTATAGCACTGAAAATGCTGCATTAAGTTAATTCTAGAATACTTAGAAAGAAACAGTTAGACAGATCATATATTCAGTGGTCAGGAATGGATCAGAATGCAGAAAACAAAGTAAAGGTGCTACTGGTGAGTGGTATCCGAGTATTAAGTCCTCACCTAATGTAACTTTAGGTCTAAGTCAGTAGTCCGAAAAGCAACACATGACTGCATGTGGACGATACATCATTCCTGGAAAAGCAAAAGTTTTTTATCACTGATAAATGCTTACTGAAGTTGATACACAGGTATGACTTAACTACCCCTTCTTTCCAAGCAGGCAATGGAAAACTAACACAATCTTTTAATATACACCGTATTGCAGAAATTTTCATTTCTGATACTTCCCCAGAGTGAAATCTACAGACCTTGTGCAACAAAATGGAAGTTATGTAGCTCATGTTTAGGCTTGTGCTTTGTTTAATGGTCTGTTAACAATGCTAGACAGACACTGAATGGATGGATGATGGGACTGAATTTGAGGCTATAGAAATACAGCTACCAGTGTGTGTTTAACTTCAAAACTGCACTTCTGGTGATAACAGGTCTTTTTTCTGCAGACATGCTTACATCATGAAGGCCAACCATTTGCTTGGAGTCTATAATTTCAGAATGCAAAGCATCATAAAGACGGGACTCAGAAGTAGGCACTGAACAAATAAAATAAGCCAAGAGTTTTGCAGCTACAAATGAAATTTATCTGTAGAATTACACTTATGGCCCTAAACTAATCACAGGAATAATTCACAGTTGGTCAGGAAAGAGGTCTTGTATAGTGGCCATGGTATACAGATGACCTGTGAGGAGCCATGATCCTTCAGAGCTTGAATCACAGAAAATGTATCAGTCTACAAAGCTAAAAAAAAAAAAAAAAAAAAAGATATGTTAGCTTTTTCTTGACTTGTACACTTTGGGAGGAATGAGTTACTAATGATTATCTGGCACTCATCTGGTGATGGTGGCACTGTTGTAATATTGAGACACGCTACTATTAAAAAAATCAGTGTAGAAGAGAGGAACAAGAACTAACTGATGCTACATATGAATGATGATATTAGCTATGCCCATTCCAGCCATAAAAAAAGTCTCTGGCATGCAGAACCGCACATGAAATGCTCCCATTTGCAACTCTTCAAGCCACTTTCCCTTCCCAACCTGCTGGCTGGATTGGTTCCAGCCTTATGATAGTGTTATAAGAGAAACGGGGAAATAAATGGACAATTGACAGCACAAGGAGTATTTGTAGTCTGCTACAGGGTACATAAAGTGGGTCAAAAAAAGAAAAAAAGATGTGGAATGTTCATTGATCATACAGCAGAGTTCCAAGAGTCTGGGAACAAAACAACTGACAGCAGACTTTTCAGGTGCCACACACTATGCACCAGAGCTTCGTTTTATGCCCACACAGAATCCATGCTATCAGCATGGATAGTACAATGTTCCACAGGCTGATCCTAGAAATTCCAGCTGTCACTGTTTCCAGGAAACAAATGACTGCAAAATGAATTTCATTGTTAGTGTAATTTGCTTTACTTTCTCCATTTGAGAGACTGCAGTTCCACAGTTATGCCAACCCGTCTACTGTGGAGTACGTATAGTCCCTGAAAAGGTGCTATCACTCCTAAATAGTAAAACACAAAAGTGATAACACAAGGCTAAGGATGCTACAACAAATCTACATGGCATGAATGAAAATGATCACTCCTGATATGATAGTCTAGTACTATGTACAGGGCCTGACTATCTAGGCAAAAAAAAGTGACATCCATGTTTTATTCAGTCATGTTCTAATGAATTCATGATGCTCCATGAATGTATTTTCTCTAAGTGTTAATAATTCTAAGCAGTTATACTAAAAAAATTTTTCGACAAACTAAAAACAGTGTTATTGAAGGACCAGTCCACCCTGAACCTCCCATACCGGGGAACCCCCAAACAACCTCTGATTTATAAAGACTAACTCCACAATCACCCAAGAGTGGGGAAAAGGACCAAAGTCACATCTCTGTCAAAGTGTGCTATTCATACTTGAATTCAATTCATTCAGAGAGTTGTCAAATTCTAGTAACAACTACAACTGACAAACAGCTTGCTGTCAGACAGGGAGACATCAGCAGCAATCACTCAAGCCATATGTTTATATTAATCTTCTAATTTGGTCACATGGTGTGGAATTTCCCTGAATGAGCTCTTGAAATATCTGCGATCTCTAAATTTAGACTAGTTCACAAGTCACATTTGCATCTGTAGCTTCTTAATACTGATAATGTTAAAAGGATGCATTGTTATTCCTTATAATTGTTTACATATTTTAGAAAATTATTTTTTATCAATTACTGTCATTGCTTTTTATTCCAGTTACGAAAAAAATGCATTATTATATCATTCCCTTTTTACATATTATTTGATGCATTGTTACTTTCATAATAACCACTAGTGACTTTCACACTCAAGCATTACCCCTTCAAATGTAGATTCTAACAGCTATATACCTAATCCTAGATAAAGGAAAGGGTGCCACCCTAGAATGCTAATAGGAAACTGGAGGGACAAAAGTTATACCTCATTTATCACATCATTCATAAATTTGAAGACTGGCAGGCTGGCTAGTATGTCTGACACGTCTATGGAAGCTGCATTTGAAGATCCCTTGCCTGTCCCTGTTCCGAGAGCAGACATATTAGCTGATTTCCTGTCTTGACATCATATGCATGAAAAGTGAGCTCTATACATGCCTAAATGCCTATGTCAGAAATCAGTCAAGATGTTTTTTCCGGAGAGACAAAAATGAACTCTAGATTCTGAAGGTCTGCTAATCTAGCCAGGCCTTATTAATATAGGAAAATAACACAATATTGGGGAACTGTACAATCACAAGTACAAATTATTTTGTAATCCCTCTCAGTGAATGCAGTCGCTCCATCATATGCACTTCAAGAGTGAATACACGGCAGATAAACTTTATTAATGTCCACCTTGTGCTGTGGATTTACCAGTTGTCTCTTGGCAGGAAGTTTCATGACTTAAGAAGTGGTGTTGCTGTGCTAAATAAGAGAAGAACACTTAGGAGGATGTACACTTATTCCTCACTCCAAGTACAGTCAAGAATTCAAGTTTTGAGTCACTGTTTATCATAAATTTATTTGGCTGGTTTTACACATTTACAGCTACAATTATTACAGAAAGAAGTTTAAGTTTTAGTATTATTTTTAATGTTTTTTCATAGCGCTGATGAAATCACCAGCACTTTGTGGTACATTGAAAGCGTGTCCTGTACCAAATTCCTGTGAATTTCTGAGCTCCGTTGTAATACAAAAAACTACAAATACAGAATACAAAACTCCACCCCCTACTTTAAAAGCCTACTCAAAACATACCTCTTTACCAACCATCTATGCAATTGTAATTGACCCCATGAAGCCTCATCCACTCACTATTTCTACACCCCAGCTGTCCTGGACAACACAAACACCACACTCTAACTACACCTATCCATGTGTAAGCAATAAACCTACATATGAGTGTATGCGCATGTGTGTATATACATATATATATATATATATATATATATATATATATATATATATATATACTCTTTCATGTATATTTGCTTGAATGTATATATGGAAACTTAAACATTTACATACTCTTATTATATTGTGAAATACTTGCAATGCTCTAGCAGGTTCTTATCTACTCTCATTGTATATTTTGTACACTTGTATTTTCAACCAAAAGGGGTAATATCCTTTTATTGTATATTAACGGCTGTAAAGTCTACAATCTGTATGCTAATACTCTGTAATGTCTCTTTTGTAAATTTTTCTTCTCTCTGTAAAATTATGGTGTTTTTCCCCCAGGAATTCACTGAAAACAGACATGTGCTGTCCAGTCAGACTATCCTGGCAAACAAATGGTAAATAAATAAATACCTGTTCATCCCAAGTCACTGGAACATGATTTACAACAAAGTTTCAGTAGCACAATAATTCCAGAACTACCCTTTGAGTGTGAGTGTGTGTGTGTGTGTGTGTGTGTGTGTGTGTGTGTGTGTGTGTGTGTGTGTGTGTGTGTGTGTGTGTGTGTGTGTGTGTGTGTGTGTGTGTGTGTGTGTGTGTGTATGTGTGTGTGTGTGCGTGTGTGCGTGCGTGCCCGCGTGTGGGCGTGTCTGTCAGTTTCTGTGTCTGTATCTATATTCATGTGAATGCATGTGTCTGTGTGTATATTCATTTCTTCATATAAGTCTTTGGGGGGGGGGTGCAACAGTCATGCTCAGATAATAATTGGATAATTTTCACAATCCATAATATAAATAAAATTGTTCACTGGTAAATACTGCATAAGCTATGGCCTCATTAATTATTTTGGTTATACATAAGCAGGCATTTATTTGTTACATGGATTTATACTGATTTTAATACAGCTTATAGATGTATACTTAAAAAATACTTTGAGGTTACTTTACGTAATTTTGTGCCAAATAAAAAAAAAATTTGAGCAGGAGACATCACGGATCACATTATATTTCTTAGGGTGGTACTACTGCATTAGTATAATACACAGAAAATTAGTACCACAGTGAAAAAAGTGTCCTTCAGTATAGGTAACATTAACATCTGAAGTAATAATATTTTGTGTGACCAGCAAAAAATATATATCTGTATATCTACACACACATATATAAATATATATATATATATATATATATATATGTATATATATATATATATATATATATATATATATATATATATATATATATATATATAAGATCCATTTCCATCTCCCATAAACAACTAATCTTTTTTAACCATAAGTGCTTGACTTAGTATCCCAGCATGCATGCACTAGAGTCAAGATGGAAGATGAAAAGATCAAGCAGTGAAGACCAATCTCGATCAACAATAGCCAGCAGTATCCAGTGATTTTTTTTATTAAGAATAGCTTTCTAGAACAGCAATATGCAATAAAATTAATGTGGCTTCCCATCACCCACATAACTTAGCAGCATACATCATACAAGGTTATTATTAGGAACTTTCATATGTAACAGTATTCTACAAGCATATTTACAGAGAAGCTTCCTGTCACACATGCTACCCGGTAGCATACATCATACAGGAAATATTATTAAGAAATTTTAAGTATAATAGTATTATGTAGTATATTCACAGTGCAACTTCCCAGCATCCACACAACCCAGCAGCATAAATCATACGGGGATTATTATTAGAAACTTCCATATATCAACATTATATAGCATACCCACATGTATATACCACAGAGACTGACTTTGAAAATGGGTATCCTACTGTTTTTCTAATGTAGTTTCACACGCACAGTGAGGGAAAAAAATGTACAATGTTTGCAAATAAAATCAAGCCATAAACTATGACACTAGTGAGCTCCTGTGTTGTACATTGACAACACATGACAATGATCTCTTCCTAAATGACAGTTTTAGAACCATGTGTTCTGCATTTTGTTAGTGCATTGAAAACGTGCATACTACAAAGGCCCAAGTAAATACTTTTGCTGTTAATTTTGCAGTAAAAATTGAAACGGAAGGAGAACAGGAACTGTAAACAGCAGCAAGAGTAAAGCAAGAAATCTGAACTAACTGAAACCCTTTAATTTGCCAGCTATAGTAATCCATCCTATGAGGGAATCACCCAAAGTTATTTTAATGTTTCATAACACCATTTAAATTAAAAGAAAAAAAAAACAACAGGGTGATACTGGTACTTGCACCATTATTTTAAAGAATAGTGTAGGAAGGAAAGCTATCGTTTAATTCTCACAGAGTTAAATTATTTTTTTTTAAATGTCTTTATTAAACAAACTTAAGAAAGACACGTGGGGGGGGGGGGCAGAGTTCCATTCATGAAGCATAAAGTTACTAGGTCACTTTTATCTAATTGTTTTCTTCTAAATAGTGGGCTGTACATAATTTCGTATGAGGACCTTAGGGGATGGCTTTCTGCAAAATTGTTTTATTCTTAGCAAATAATATCAATTGAATTTCTCGGATACAGTGTTATGAGCAACAAGCATTTATGCAACAGTGGTAAAATACATGTTCATGCAAGGCAATAAATATACAAAGGACACTGGGACTAATCTAGGATAGGAAACTAAACTATTTTGTATAAATTCTTCTCACTTCTGCTAGATCTTATTGATAGACAATAAGAAAATGGACCCAAGGCTTAAGAGATTTTGCCATGTAAGCAAACAAGTATTTAAATATGGAAGGTATGGAGCAGCCCACAACTCTCTAAGATAATTATCATCTTTAAGTCTCACTTTGTGTGCAAAAAAGTCTTTCAAATCCATACATGGGGAGAAGGTTTAGAAGCAGCTTTAGACAGTGCCAGTTCTCACCTCTACAGTGTAAGAAACTAAATGGCCTGAGGATTAAAAAGTATATTTAACAGCAGTGGATTGCAAATCCCAATGCATATCTCTTTAGGCGAAATACACATCTGACAAGAAAACAGGAAATGTAGCCTCTCTGAGATATATCAAATCATATATTTGTTTATTTGTCTTTATTTACAGGAAAAGTCTGACTGGGAAAGACCATTTTCAGTGGAGGCCTGAGGAAAGACGCTTCAATGCATACCTTTAAGATACTTATGACTTAAGACAGTTTTAGAAAGATACATTACACAGCTACTTTTTAAGACATCGAGTTAAAGACATGTAACTGTTCTGTAGAGACACTATACAAAGATAAAACAGGTACATCTTCTGTGGTGACATTACATGTAATATTAAACTCCAAATACAAAATATTTAGTATGCAGACAGCTCATGTTCAATATATGTAACAGGCATATATTGGATAAGAATTAGAAGACATGGGTAAAAAATTTTTCTATATAGATATTGGGAATAAATAAAACTGAGGTATGGAGAAAGAAACATTATTCGTTAGATAGTAGTTAAAGCTACAAAAGGGATTGTCATTGTATAGCTAATGAGTCAAGGATATTGGGGGTAAGAATACTAGGGTACTTACTGACACAGAACTTAGTTATAAGAGAGTGGTAGAGAGTATCTGAAAGAGATGAATAAAGTTGTAAAGGCAGAAAGAAATTGAAATTCAAAGTAGGATTAAACTAGAATTAAGTATGAAGGAAATTGAAGTATAGTGTCAGGAATGTTTATTGAAGTTAAAAAGGGATAGAGGTAGAAGTTGTCAAAGGAAAACTGAGTTACTCAGGAGAGGAGCATGTTACTGCTATTAAACTACTAGTACCACTTACATAGGTTCATAGGTTCATAGGTAGATACTAGGCTATCTGCCCTAGGGCATTTATAAGCCTAGCCAGATTGTATTTGGCTTCCGCCTCCCTATTAGATTAGCCTACTGTGCCTCTGTAAAGTAGGTCACAGAAGGTACCCTTTTAAGATTAGTTTACTGTGCCTCTGTCTAGCAGGGACACAGAAGAGATCCCAGGGGTGAATTTGCGATTTCCCATCCACGCGTCCAGATTTCGCTTGAAGAGGGTCAGCGAGGGGCTATGTCTAACATGAATTGGGATTCTATTCCAGAGTGAGGGGAGCCTCTGGGAAATGAATCTGTCCCTCCAGCATGTCCTATTTATTTTTGTGCTGAGGTTTAGGTCCCTGGAGCGTGTAGCTCTAAGGGACTTGGATTTTTTGAGGTGGAGCATGTCCATTAATTCTGGGTTTGACATGGCTTTGTACGTCAGGCCTAGATCACCTCTGAGTAGGCGGTAAGCAACTGAGTAGAGCTGGAGTTTCTTTAGTCGAGCTGCATAGGACATCTGTTTGTAGCCCATGATCCTCTTGGTGAGGTACTTTTGGGGTCTCTCCAGTTGCTGCAGGTGTCGGGTAAGGTACATCCCAAAAGGGGCATTGCATTCAATTATGGGCCTGATAAGTGACGAGTAGAGGGGCACAATGACCTCTCTTGATCTAGATGCGAACCCTTTCATGATAAGGTGGGCTATATAGAAGGTCTTTCTAACTACTTTGGCAACGTGATTATCAAAGGAGAGATTACTATCTACGTTGGTCCCCAAATCTCTAATTACTTCTTCTGTACTTAATGGATTATTTATTTATTTATTTATTTTATTTTATTTTACATTTGTTAACCGGGCTGGTCTATCTGGATACATATCCGTTTTCAGTAGAGGCCCGAGGAGAAAAGCTCCAATACACAATAGAAGTACATATTTAAATTGCAAGATTCAAAGTATTGTTACAACAAGAGAATACAGCTTACATATGCAGGAATGAAAATTTACATAGATGTTATATAAGACTAAAGGACAGATAGGAAATTATACACAAAACATTGATTTCGTTAAAGATACTGAGAAATAGACTGAAATCAGAGATTTTCCTTATTACTAAAAGGAAAGAGAAATTTTAGAGATCTGCAATTAGGGAAATGGGCTAGGGAAGTGGAGCTAGAAGTAATGAGATATGTAGTTAGTCAGGTTCTCGACATGGGCATGTCCATTGTGTGGAGAGATATTCTTTAAGGTTAGCTTTGAAATGATTGAGCGAAGAAGTAAGTCTAAGGTTGTTTGGCAGGAGTTCCACTGCTTGCCAATGGAATTTGCATAAAGGGCATCCCCACCTGAGTCTTTTGCTTTGATGGTTAGGATCTGGATGCTGTTTGATGATCGGAGACTGTTGAGGTTAGTATATGGAGTTAGAATTTTGCACAGTGAGGGAGTTCTATCAGGATGGTTGATTATTTTATAAGCTTGAGTTGGCTAAGTTTGAGGAGATTTGGCAGTTCCAACCAGCCAAGTCTTCGCAGATTAAGGCAATGATGGGTTCGATAAGGGGAACCTGTAATAAATCTGACAATGTGGTTATAGGCAAGAGAGAGCATGTTAAGTTCATGTTTATTAAGAAAAGAGAGGATCGGGGAAGCATAGAGGAGGGAAGAGAGGAGATGGGTGCGAGCAATAGTTAAATTGGTAGTGGGAGTGAGGAAGTTTTTAATTCTGTACATAGATCCTAGTTTTTTGTTAACAGACTTTACTGTTTGGGTAATGTGTATGTCAAATTTGAGCTTATGATCAATAGTGACATCTAGCAGTTTGGTACTGGTGACAGGGGTTATGAGGGTCCCATTATTGGATTTAATATGAAAGGTTGTGTTGTTAGTGTTTGGGAGTTCTTTACCTAGAGGTGAGAAGACGTTGGGGAAGAAAAGTAATAGTTTGGTTTTAGCTGGGTTAAGTAGAAGTTTTAAGTCAGTGAACCATTTTTCAACTAGTGAAAAACAACGTTGTGTGGTCATTTGGAGATTCGAGAGGAGACGCGGAGCAGATTAAGGTGGAGTCGTCGTATTGTATGCAGGTGGATTTAGGGATGACTGATTGAAGGTCATTTATGAAGATGGAAAACAGAAGTGGGCCCAGTATCGAGCCCTGAGGAACGCCTATGGTATTCGGGAGCAATCCTGATATCCTGTTTTGCCATAGGACAGCTTGTTGCCTACCAGTGAGGTAGGCGTTGAACCAGTTTAGTGCTGGAGTGTCCAGACGTAGGGTTTCAAGGATGTTGAGAAGGAATTGATGATTGACCATATCGAATGCTTTTGATAGGTCCAGAAAGAGGGCAGATGATATGAGTTTGTTATTGCGATTGTTGTTGATTGAGTCAATAAAGGAAAGGAGGGCAGTAGTTGTACTATGGTGCGGACGAAAACCATGCTGGGCATTGGACAAGAGATTATTAGAGGTCAGATAGTGAAGAAGTTGTTTGTGGATGGATCTTTCCATGATTTTCGCTATGGGAGACAGGATGGCTATTGGTCTATAATTTGACATTTCCAGGGAGGTACCTCCTTTGTGAAGTGGAATGATATAGGAAGTCTTCCAGATTGAGGGAATGTTCATCTCAGTTATAGATCTGTTTATTAGGATTGATATGGGGTAGGCTATTTCATCACATGCAATTTGTAAGAATTCCGCAGGAAGGTGGTCAGCCGCTAGGGTAGTTGGTTTGAGTTTTTTTAGGAGGGAGCGTACATAGGAGGAAGAGACTGGCTTTAAATTAAAGGGAGTAGGGTTGTCACGTTGCAGTTTAGCAGCAGGTGGGGAAGTGGAGGTAAGGTGACTGGCTAAGGTTTGGATAGTCTCAGTGAAGAAGGAGTTAAAGGTGTTGGCTACTTCTTTTTGGCCTTTCTCTAAGAGTTTCTCAGGGGTTGGGGTGGAAGTTTTGCCTGGGTGCAGAAGGTTGTTAAAACCTGCCCAGAATTTCTTTGGGTTGTTCTGGTGTTTTTGCTGGAGGCTGCAGAAGTATTGTTTTTTGTCTTGGGTTATGGCAGTTTTTTTTTTACCACCTATGTGGTAATTTGTGGGCACCTTGTTTTTCCCAAAGGGGATGACTATGCACTTTTTAGCATTTAGCTTGAGGCCGTGGCTCTGGCACCAAACATCCAAATACAAAATATTTGTGACCATAATCCCCAACTGCAGCTGCAGCAGCAGACACAGTCTGCCGCCAAGTACTCTATGTTTTCGTTAAAGTGCTGTTTTAGTATAAGTGGTGCATCAGAAAAGAACCAGTTTACCTGTTTGGGGAAATGTTATGGAGCTTTAGTTCATGACATGATTTTTCTTCAGTCCATTGCTAAACAGGAATCTCACTACGTCTGAGATTCTACTTTACTCAAATAAGCGTCAAATAAAAGCTGTCTAATGTGTGTACATCTCCCATGCTACTTCTTACTTAACATAACATCTATCTTGGAAAAGGAATAAATACTAGTACATTTTTTAAGTTTACATCTCACACTGACAGTGAGTTGATTAATTATTTGATTGTTGAGATTGCACTGAATAGGCAACGGAGCAAATTTTAATCAAATATTTAAAGGGAAAAATAGCTTTATAAGTTTAAAGTGACAGTAATCCTCTATCAATGGCAAGTATGTGATTCTGTTGAGGCAAATTTCTTAGAATGAACTGATGAGAAAAAGCATTATCAGTCTTTTTTTTTTCTTTTTTGCAAATAGGATATCTATTACAGATAATTAAGAGTAAATTCAAGCAAATTTGTGAAGAACATTCTTTAGACTTTAGACAATTTTTAACGTGAGTTACTCTCAGTGTAGAACAGGTGTTTCCTGTTCTCACTAATCCTTTCCTTTAACCTTTTCAATAAATTCAGGAGAAATTAAATGAATAATTCAAGGAAATTGAAAGTGTTAGGGAACACATACTTGACACAAGTTGTTGAAACTGTTCCAAGACTGTCTTACAAAAGAAGAAAAAAAATGAAGGTAATACTGGAAAATTCAGAAATACAAGTGGTCAGAACAAACAAGGGCTTTTTCTTGTAGTATTACATGAGCAATGTGTCCTCTTGCTCTGGAGTAATGAATTCATCTAAATTTATTTGTGTTTCTGGACATTTTGTCTCTTATACCCAAGTAAGTAGTGAGTATGATAACTTTTATGATGGGAAGTTGATAGAAAAGCTGTCAAGGCATATTTATGAGCACATATATTTGTAAGAAAAGGCGAACACTGCCTTGTACAAACAAGTATTGTGTGTGTAAAAAGTTCTATGATTGAATTAGTATGTCTTAATTACATGGATTGTGATTTTGATATTATTTTAAGAGTCATGGGACCACAGTTAGCAATTATTTTTAAAAGCTGATCATCCACCTGTATTAAATGATCATCTCAACATAATTTTGAAATAATGGCCTTTGAAATAACATTTTAAGTTAGTGAAGTCAGCAGCAGTGGCAAATGCTTTAACTATCTGAATACTACATTTTATGTGGGTGGTTGCTGAGTTTTGTTATGTGATATGGAATTATATAACTAAATGAAAGTTATTTAATTTGCTACTCTGACGAAGTCTCAGATTAAAGAAATATTACAGCATTCAATTTTAAGCCTTACTTAGTTGACATTAATGTATGTTTTATTTTGTATGGTTGATTGGTGTACAATTGTTCATAGGCAGTTACTAGGCTAATGGCCCAAAAGCCTTTACAAGCCTAGCTACATTTATCCCAAGTTAACCCAATTATCAATACCACTGTCCATAAGGGCACAGGCACCACCCCAGGAGTGAATTCATGATTACCCATCCATGACTTAGGTTGTGCTTCAGCAGGGTGAGGGAAGAGCTTCGTTTCATGTAAACAGGAAGCTTGTTCCGCAGAAGGGTTATTCTCTCAGAGACATATCTATCTCTCCAGCAAGATTTCTGCTTGTCTGGGGCTACGTTAAGATCCCTGGAGTAAGTGACCCTTGTACAGTTTGATTTTTACAAATGTGTGACATTTCCATGAGGACAAAGTTAGAAACTGCCCTACAAGCTAGACACAGATCACTGTTAGTTGCCTGTAGGAGACAGAATACAGTGATAGAGCTTTCAATATTTTTACATAGGACATGTTTTGTGCACTCTGTATTTTCTTGGTGAGAAATATTTGGATTCTGTCCAGCTGTTGAGGGTGTCTGGTGAGGTACATGAAAAATGGTACAATGGAATTATAACATCCTTACATCTAAATGCCATAGCTTTACTTATGAGATTTGCCACATAAAAAGACTTCCTCACCACTGTAGATACATGGTGGTCGATGTTCAGATTGCTATCAGCTTGAGTACCCTGGTGTCATCCCACTGGGTCTACTCTTAGGAGGACGCTATCTACATTGCACTTAGTATGGGTGTTAGGTTTCCCAAGGGGAATAATTATCCATTTTTGTTTTGCATTTGGCTCTTGCCTGTGGCATTGTACCAATCACTAGTCTGCAGTAATCCTTTCTGCAGTACACTGTTGTCATTGGGGGACTCAGCAATTGCTCCCAGTTGGCAGTCATACAGTAAGCAAATAAAGGTGAAAGGAATCAAGTCCAGCATCCTGTGCCCAGGAAATAGCTTATTAAATTTAATAAAAAATTAATAAAAAAAAAAAAAAAAAACTTTTCCTAAGCTTGTTTCCTGCCTTTCCTGTGACTAGTCTAGCCTGGATATAGATTTGCTGTGTCCAGGACTATTTGTAGGCTTCTAGGGCCCAAGCCTTTCTGTGTTGGAGGGAAGCCTTCTAGCTTAATTTTGTTTCTTAGAACTATCCAGTTTTTTTGTTTCAGCACTTGTTCAGAACTTATTGTAAGCACTAAATAAGCTACAAATTACTACAGCACTCAACTTTCCTCACTGTCTAGAGGAACACAGTTTCTAGTACTTAACAAATAAGCACCTATCCAGGCATGTCTAAGGGTCATCCCCCGGTGTTTTCTCCTGTCTACCTGATGAATCTGGGCATCTTGGAGCAATGCAGTAATTGCCTCATGTACACAGACAACCCTCTCTTCCTACCACCCAACACTACAACCTGTGAGAGATGCACATATATAGCCAAACTGGAAGCAAAGCTCTCTTCACCCAAGACTGGACTAGACAGTCAAGAGGAGAAGGTAAACACTTGCACCACACCACACTCAACACATAGTCCCTCAAAATCTACACCACCAAAACACACACATAGAAATACAAAAACACACCTACATTTGCGGTGGCTCTCAGTAAAAACCTGCCCAAGCAACAGGGACCTCCAAAGCAGAAACACAAGCAACCTCCACCCCCAACACAACCCAAATGACACATAGCCCACAAACTCAGTGTGCCACTCAACCACAGCCCATAAGGCATAACAACATACCCAACACTCTAGTCATAAGTGACTCTATAGTCAGGCACACTGATGTTCCACTCACCAGGCTAAACAAGGAGAAAGCTACTGTCAGCTGCCTGTCAGGTGCCAGGATCCACCACATAACGCATGCACTCAGGTCACTCCACAACAAGTACAAATATGACTCTGTCATTGTCCATGTTGGTGTGAATGACCTGAGACATACCTCCTTAGACTACATGAAAAGGGACACGGAGGAGCTTCCCGATCTTGTAGCCTAGGCAGGTATGACCCTAGCCCTGAGTAGCATCCTGCCATCACCCAGAATGATACCACAGTACAAGGACAAAATGATTGACTTCAACAATTGGCTAAGCTTCTGGTGTCATTCTAAGGGGATCCAGTATCTGTCTGCCTGGGATGACATGATCAACAAGCCACGATGCTTTGCCAGAGTTGGCCTGCACCTGTCGCCCCTGGGATTCCGGATACTGGCTAAGGCTCTAGCCACCCCTACAGTCCCTTTTTTAGGCAAGGTTCAAATGACAAATTCACCACCCTAACAGGTACAGGCAAGAAGAATCTGAGGGTATTGCTACTCAATGCTAGAAGTCTAAACCTCAAAATGGACTCTCTCGAGGCACTCCTTACAATGGAGAACATCGACATGTTGGAGTGAATGACTTGAGACGTACCTCCCTGGACTACATTGAAAGAGACATGGAAAAGCTCTCAGATCATATGGCCCAGGCAGGTATGACACTAGCCCTGAGCAGCATCCTGCCTTTGCCCAGAATGATACCACAGTATAAGGACAAAATGATTGACTTCAACAATTGACTAGGTTTCTGGTGTCATTCAAAGGGGATCCAGTATCTGTCTGCCTGGGACGACATGATCGACAAACTACGATGCTTTGTCAGAGATGGTCTGCACTTGTCACCCCTGGGATTCAGGATACTAGCTAAGTCTCTTTCCACCCCTATAGTGCCTTTTTTAGGCAAGGCTCAAAGGACAAAACCACCACAGTAACAGATATAAGCATGCAAAATCCGAGGGTGATGCTACTCAATGCTAGAAGTCTAAACCTCAAAATGCACTCTCTCGAGGCACTCCTTACAATGGAGAACATCGACATCTGTGTAGTGACAGAGACCTGGTTCAAGGCTCCAGAGAGTAACCCTGCATTACCAGACTATAATTAATACCACACCTTTCGGCCACCTAACCTGGACTGAAACACTAAAGGCGGAGGCGTGTCCATATTCATTAAGGATATCCACACATCCAGGCTAGTTGCTCAGCATTATGCATCCGAGATTATCCAAGTGCAAATAACTCTGGGCAAGACTGCAATCCAAATTGTGGCTTGCTACAGATCCCCCACCATGCCCCAGGATTCCCACTCCTCATTTCTTAATACACTGGAAAATATTAGGGTACAACCTAACACCCTAATAATGGGCGATTTCAACTACCCTACCATTAACCAGGAAAACTACTCATGTACCAACTCTTGTGCTCAACGTTTTCTGGAATTCATAAATTCCAATGCCATGGATCAACTTATCCACACCCCCACCAGGGGCAGCAATATCCTAGACCTGGTTATTACCAACATGGGCAACCAGTGCTCCACACCAGAGGTCAATTCCTCATTGGTCAGATCCGACCATAAGCTAATCGCCCTAGACATCCACATCCCTCCCCCACCCCCCATTAGGGAAACCACGGTAAAAAATTTCTCCAAAGCCAACTTCTTGCTTCTTAAAACAGAAGTGGCAAACTTCACGACACCCCTGCTGATGGACAATAGAGGTATGACTGCTGAATCCTACACAAATGCACTTTATAATCACTTACATGAGTGCATGGATCGTGCAATCCCTAACAGAACCAAGATGCTATCCTCCAAAAAAAGGAAGCTAATCTGGTGGTCCCCTGCCATAAACAAACTCTACAACAGAAGAAAGAAACTGTTGCAAAAATGAGTACAATCCCATGATTGGAGAAACTCCCTGGTCAGCTTCAGTAAGAAGCTGAGATCCCTCATAAAATTCTCCAAAGCTAGTTATGAAAACAAAATCACCACTGACTCTAAAGACAACCACAAAGCATTCTATAGCTATGTCAAGAATCTCAATTGCAACACTCAGATCTGCTCTGAGTTACAGCACAATGGCACTAAATATACAGAACAAACGGATATTGCTAACATCCTGGCAGATAGGTGCAGTGCTAACTTTACCCCTCTGTCATCCCCTAAAGGGCCCATCTCTATACCAGAAGAATGCAAAGTTCCTGTAATCATGGCTGCACAGGTAAAAAACACACTATCCAAAGCCAAGAACACAGCATCCATGGGACCTGACGACATCCCAGGCTGTGTTCTACATGAACTACAGAACGAACTGGCACCCCACCTAAGTACCATGTTCAATCATAGCCTCACCTCAGGCTATGTGCCCACTGAATGGTGCACAATGACAGTTATCCCACTCTACAAAGGGGGAGCCACCACAGACCCCGGAAACTACTGCCCCATTAGCCTAACGAGCCTGGTCTGTAAGGCTATGGAGCGTATCATCATGGAACTTATAAACAATGACATTGGTAATCTCCAAACTCAGGACCCCATGCAGTTCGGGTTTGTAAAAGTCAGATCATGTCTCCTAAACCTGATAGACTTCTTTGAAGCAGTCACCAAAGTGTTAGATGAGGGTAAGGTGGTTCACACAGCCTATCTAGATCTCGCCAAGGCTTTTGACACCATCCCCCACTCTGGAATTATAGATAAACTCACTAAACTAGGTATAAATCCCTATGTCACAAGATGGGTTGCCAACTGGCTCACTGACAGAACCCACACTGTGAAAGTAGAAGACTCCAAATCCAGCTTCAGACCAGTGACAAGTGGAGTACCACAGGGTTCAGTCCTGGGTCCTCTCTTGTTTGGTATCTACTTTTCTGAAGTACAGGCCAACACAGAAGGTCTTTGGCTAACGAAGTTCGCAGATGACTGCAAACTAGGAGCCATAATCAAAACTCCAAAAGATGTTGACATCCTACAAAAGGGCCTTGCTGAGACAGATGTCTGGTGTCAAAGCCATGGCCTCAAGCTCAATGCCAAAAAGTACATTGTCATTCCTTTTGGTAAAAACTCAGTACCCATGAACTATCACATAGGTGGTAGTCTATTTAACACCGAAAGTGTGATAAGAGACCTTGGGACACAGGTGGACAGTAGTCTCTCCTTTGATAATCACATCGCCACAGTAGTCAGGAAATCCTTCTGTGTGGCACACCTCATCACAAAAGGTTTCTCATTCAGGAAAAAAGAGGTCATTGTTCCCCTCTACTCATCACTCATTAGACCCATTATAGAGTGCAATGCCCCTTTTGGTATGTACCTCACAAGACATCTACAACAACTGGAAAGGCCACAGAAATACCTCACAAAGAGGATTACCGGCCTCAAAGAGATGCCCTATGCAGGCCGTCTCAAATCGCCTACTCAGAGGTAATCTCTGCCTAACACACAAAGCTATGTCAAACCCAGAGCTTTTAGACATGCTCCACTTAAAGAAATCCCAATCCCTAATAGCTACACGCTCTAGGGACCTAAATCTCGTCACCACAATAAACAGAACATGCTGGAGGGATAGATTCCTGTCCCAGAGACTTCCCATACTCTGGAACAAACTACCTTTCTATATCAAACAAAGCTCCTCATTAGCACTGTTCAAGAAAAATCTTGATGGTTGGATGGGAGATAGGAAATTCACCCCGTGGGTCACTTCTGTGGCTCTGCTCGACAGTGGCACAGGAAAATAATTTTCTTGGGTGGTGAAAGCCAGGGTACCTTTGGCTAGGCTTATATAGACCCTAGAGCCAGTAGCCTAGTACCTACCTATGAACCTATTAAAAGCCCAGGGGTTAGTCCACAAAAGCTTTTTCCTTAACTTATTTTCACCACTAAAATTAGTTTGCAAAGTAACAAAGTGCAGAACAAATCAAAAGCTTCAGCCCTCTGCAGTATGTACCAGTCTTCATTAAAATGAAATTAATTCATTAAGAAATACTTTTCCCTCCAAAATCTCCCTTTGACAAAGAATTTTTAAACATTAATTTTATACATTTACATTCAGCCTTCTTGTATTACTGAATTCTATCATCTATAGGTGACTGCTGTATCTTATGGGAAGTTTCAAGACTCAACTATACATTGAAGTGGTTATACTACACTACCATAGCACAGCTGGAATGGTCAAAACATACCTCTCAGCTTCTTATCACAAGAAATCTGGATAAATACTAAAATAATGGAGGAGGGGCAAAGACACAAAAGTAGGGACGGATTTTAAATATTGCTCTTATAAACTTAGAAAATTGCAAGAAAACCGAATTTGTGTTAGAATGCATTTTTCTGAAGTATATTTTTTTATTTATTTGTTTATTTATTTATTTATTTATTTATTCCTGTTTGTTGACCAGGGAGGTCCACTGGGCTTGAGAGCCCATTTTCAGTGGAGGCCCGGGGAGAAAAGCTCCACATAACTAGTTACATAATAGTTTTTACATTGTTAAGTTGTGAAGATTTGCAAGTTATATAAACATATAGAAATTCTTCACATTGATAAGTTACATATCATATTGAAATATCACATGAAAGAAATTCTTTTACACTGCAAAACAAGTTGCATAAACATATAGAAAATATTTTACATTGCTAAGTTGTGTATCAAAGTGAGATATCACATGAAAGATTCTTTTACAACCATTCAATATGGAGCTGTAAACAAGTTTTATACCAGGAGGGGAAGTGGACAGAGGAGGAGTCTAATACTTGGTAGCTAAGAAGATTAAGTAGCTATGAAAGTACTGAAATTAGAGTCAAAGAGTGATATGCTGGGAGGAGATAGCTTATGAGTTGTAGTCGGAGTATAAGTCAGTAGTTTGAAAGGTAACGAGTTTAGCCAGGAGGGAAGGAAGGGGGGAGTTTGGGAGGTATTAGGTGTGGAGTGCAGTTACATTTTCTGTGAAGAAGTAGGTAGGAGTGAAGTAGGCTTTAGAAGGTATTTAGGTTGTCACAAGCTCTCAGGGTGGAGGGCAGGGTGTTCCATTTTTTTAGCTAGGATGGAGGAAAGTAGAAGTCTGAAACTCAAATGTATGTCATTATTTTGTGCCTTTACTCCTCAGTGATTTACCAGAAAACCACAAATTTTATGAACAGACCAAAATATCCGGTAAAAATCTGAACATTCTGCAAAAGACTGAACGGTTCAGAGGTACGATCCTGCCCTTTGTCGTTATTTACACTATGGTGCATTAAGCGGTTATCAACACTGTTGACATACCATCATATGTTCTAAAATCCTTTGCGAGTCCATCACATTTGTGCTGCTCACAAAACAACTAAGAATAGAGCTACACGATGAACATACAAAGCATAGACTCTGAAACTTCTCAAAACTTCTTAAATTACCTTAAACAAACGCAAAAGTCAAGTATATATATTTAGATTAACTTAACGAAAAGAACAATATTAAGAAAGAAACATGAACTACATTTTTAAATCCTTGCAATGTACATACAAAATCTGTACGCAGCACCTTTTCAAAACCCTGCCTACCTAAGTCAACACATAGGAACAAAAATTATGAAAAATAACAAAATAAAACACTGTCATTATTAAATCATATTACATTCCCATAAAAATGGATGCAGTTCAAACTGTCTAAACTAAATAATACTAAACTAAATAAAAACAAAACTAGTATTTTAAAAATAGTCCTAACATAACTCTCATTAAACCGCATAAGCTTAGACAAACTGACTTTACAAAAGAAAACAGAATAAAATGATTCTAGAACTAGAGTAAAATCATATTTTCAAAATTCTCCATTCATACGACCTTATTCAAAATAGCTAAAGCCCTATCAGTATAAACTTAAGTAATAAACATAGCCCATGTAAGTCAGAGGAGACCATTACTCTAAAAAAAAAATAGGTAAAAAATGAATTAGTGAAACAGATGGGGGTGCATTGTACAATTCATGAAACACCTTGTGCAGCAGATTTAGGGAATGAGATCTGTGGAAAGTGCCAAAGCCATACATGATTAATAGATTTCTTGTTCTGTAGTATAAGACATTTCACATATCCCCCAAATCAGACCATCTTTTAATCAATTCTACAAGCTCCCCCCAAAAGTAAAACATTATTAATTGGGGGTTAAACTACTGTAGTCTCATGCTCAGATATAGCAGGATGGCATTTATATGTCCACTGAGGCTTTATACAGTAGGCATAGGAATCACGATTTACAAAGCACTTGTGTACGTGAGTATAAGGGCTTGGTCAGTTTATTGGAGCCTTATTTGTATATGATCAATATAAACTAGGTGACTGTGCATTAGAATTGTGATCCCAGCTCAGATATTGCACAGTACAGTGATTTGCAGATGCTTGTCAGTACTACACAAGAGTAGTGCAAAGCTACTGAAAGTGTTCAACCTATAGTATTGATAAACTTATCTCAGAATGGTATTCTTCCAGATAAATCGAGCTGTGTATTTTGAATATATTTGTATTTGTGTAGGTGAGAATTTGTGACTGTCTGTGATAGGATGAGTCTGGGAATGTGAAACTGTATATGGCTAAGACTGGGAGTTTGACTGTTGCAGTGCACGCCTGTGCGCTCATACATGTGTGTCTGCATGTTTTCAGGTATATGTATGTGTAGGTGCATACATGTACAGGGGAGGAGAAGAATCCAGCATAGTATATACAGCATAACTTTCAGATTTCCTTATCATTATGCCACGTCTCTCCAGACCGATTGTCCAACACCTTTCAAAGTACTGCTCTCTTCCATCTAGTTATGTTCTGTGGGTGAGAAACTGCCTGCCTCTTCACTGCTCTCATACCCTTGTATGAATTTACAGCACTTGGTTCCCCCATTCTTCTTCTAGCTGGGCTATCTTCATTGCAGAATTTCTGTGTCCTCCTCATCTCCATGAGTGATATCACCCAGGGTACATTGACAATTTACAAGCTGTATATCAGGAACTAAGATGATCACTTAATGACAGTTTGCAAATTGTCTAACCTGTTAGTTATTTTAAAGCTCAACTCCACATACAAATTCCTTCTTTAAGCAGGTGTCTCATTTCCATCAATATTCAAATGACATTAATTTCCAAGTGTAGAGTAGACAGCGTGTAAGCATGTGTATATGTTAGTTACATGATTGCATGCCTGTTGACATAAGTTACACATGAGAATTACTATTTAATGCTACTCTACACCATGCAGAGACTGCATAATCAGGATTACTATAGGTGGCATGCGTGGTCTAGATTGCATTACAGATGGGCAACACAACATGGCTTATCTAAGCAACCTGAATGAATCATAATAAACAACCATATATTTTTTTCACTGAATGAAGACTACATCATTTAATAACTTATATACAATTCGTTTTAAAAACGTAATCTCTATTTTGCATCTGACAACCTTATCTATCTGCATTTGACTAAACGAAAATCAACCTAATCTATACTAACCAAATGTATTCTTCAGATGTAAGTCAAATGCACTCAATATGACATTTATGTGTGCGTGTGTGTGTTGTTGTTATGGTTGTGAGAGTACATGTCTGACTATGCATATAATAAAAAAATTGACTGCTAATGTTAATTATTCTGTGCTTTCCAAAAGGCATAATCACTCACACATACACAGGTTTGATAAAAACTGTCTAAATAGTTTAAGAGCCCAAATCCTTAACAATTCAATGTGTAACTGTAACTTGTGCTTCCATTTTCTGCAAGCATCCCTTCCTCCTATGTTATTACTGACCACTGAAGGCATTCACAGGAGAAAACTGCTTAGAAGTGCACTATGCTCTGAAGCAGATTTCCTTTTGTAAAAGTATGTTTTTTTCTTTAAAAAGGCCTATCTAGAGTATTTGTATCTACATTTCTTTTCTCATAACTGTTGCAGTAAATCATCAAATCAGTCCCCCCATCTTATAGAAGGAGTTATTTATTTACACCCCTACATCACTGACATTATTTCTATCTGACCCTGGCATACCCAGGTTCTTTCTGTTTAACAGCTATCCCAACCTGTAAAACCATCAGGTTTTAATATTTCGTGTCTCATTGCTAATTATGCTGTATATTATTTTCAAACTATATCAACTCAGTTCACTTTCTTCACAGCTCATGGTTTCAGCCATGTATGAGGGGCTGACTCTTTTTCTAATATTCTATTAATCATTTCTTCAGTGAACACTAGGGTATAAGTGGTCATAGACATCTCAATACATGCTATTTCATTAATTTCCCTTTTTGCATCTGTTGTATCCAGTTTAACTTGATTTTGTAGTTATACACCTCCATTCTGTAATTCTTCAAGGCGACTGACTGCGATGTGTCCACTTCTTTCTGCCTGTTGTTGTGATTTGTAAAACCTTGCAACATAACCATTATATGTACCCCAGGATTTTCAGGTAGGAGATACATTTTTTTTTGCCATTCATTCTCTAAAATGAAGCAAACTTAAAGTGAGAATATGTATTAAAGGTGTGTATCTGTGAAGATCCATGCATTGAGTGCGAAGGGGGTTTTGCCTGTACAAGAAAAAATGTGTATTCTTATATTTGACCTATTTGTACATTTTGCCCATCTCCTTGAATACATATGTTTAGCAAGTTCTTGCATAAATGTAATAGTTTTTTACAGTGGTTGTCCTTTTTGAAGTATTACATTAGATATGTAGAAGGATATTGCCAATTGTCCTTTGCTGGGGCACATCTCAGATAAGACGGATATTGCCTAGCATGCCTACATAGTCAGAATTAATCAAATATCTGATTATTCACATATTTAGACATCAAGGTTTCTAATTCTCCTTCCATCTTCATGACATATTACCATTTAATGTCATTATCTACTTTTCTGGCTTCAAGAAAAACTACAGAGAAAGAATGAAGGAAGAAAAAAAGAAAGTTAAACGCTTATTCTTGGGTTAAGAAAGGATTATTTTATATAACTTACTTTACACTGTATGGAAATGCAGGTCTATGAATTCTGATTTTAAGGAACTAAAGTCTTGTGAATCAGACTTTGAAACTGACGTCCCACAGCTTTCTAAAGCAAAGCTCTTCAGTCTGCCTGACATTTTTATAATGAAGCCCCACAGCTAAAAAACAAAACAAGAAAGGTTCAGAAGGAATGAAGCCCTGCTTAACAGAAGGTTGGCACCTCTCATAGCATTAAAGTCAGCCAAAGACATCTGCTCATTTTCTGTCCCTCATCTTTCCAATTCTAACCCCAAATGACCTGTCATGGCATATTCAGGCATTTTCAGCCAAGTAAAAACTCTTATAAGAGTTAGCAGATGAGACCTGCCATTGAAAAGAGGCTTTTATCTGCGAGAGTTTGTGTGTGTGTGTGTGTGTGTGTGTGTGTGTGTGTGTGTGTGTGTGTGTGTGTGTGAGAGAGAGGGGGGAAGAGTGAGAGAGAGAGATTGTGTATCCATTTGTCTGCAGTCTGATATAATGTCTGTTTATCCTGTGTTTATATGTATTTGGTAAGAAAACACACACGAGCATGCGTGCACACATGATTTGCATTTGTTGTATGTTTCTGTAAATGGAGAAAAACCTTTGTTCTATTAAATCTGCACTGTCATTATAGCTGAACCCCCTGCTGGCATCATTATCCTACCGAGCCAAATCTCCTTCACCCTTTGATTAAGACATCCTTGAATCATCACCAACTGACACATATTTTATGAATGAATTTTTCACTATATTTGTTGATGCTGTCAATCTCTGTTTGAATCAGTGCCTCCTTACATAAGCTGTATATCCCCCTTACAGCTGCTTCGTATGTCTCTGTCATCCTGCGCTCTTTCTTTTCAGCTTCACCCCTTGCTTCCCTGCAGTGTGGCACATCAACACGATATGCATCCATTTTTATTCCTTTTTCAATGTGTACATATCAGACTGTTAGTCATCTCTCATATCCAGCTTCTTTTAGTCCCTTCATTACTGGGTAGCTCCTTACTTGACAGTTTGTACTAGCCCAAGCTTCTGACTGTCTAAAATTAATAGAATTGTATTTGACTTTGCCCTTTACAAGAGGGTGACCGAGGCAATTATTGAGTCCATGTCCTAGATATGTATTGTAACATTTATTTGAACTTTCATGTTTCTCCATACTACAAATAATGATTCAATTGAGTCCATCTAAAGAATGAAAAACACTCTGAGATCTACTTCATTCCCTGACTTCTTTATATGCTTGTCTCCTTGTATGCATGTTTCCTGACCATTTATCATAACTCTGCACATTTCTGCCACAAGTCCTAGCTGCCAGCTTTCAGCTTACATCTGCAAGATACACATGGTCCTAATGGGTGACAATGTCACCATATTACTGCTGCAACAGCTAAGTGTCATTGCCACACAGTCGATACCCTCTGTAAAGTAGTACTTAAATATGTTAAACAAGAATTACAAAAGTTGTGAACTCCGAAGTACGTCACATATTACTAGATTTTCTACAGGTGACCCTCTCCCTCAGAGCTGTCATGTCCTTCTTCCATTCTGCCAGGCACTCCTCTGTCTTCACCTTCCTTTACAGACCATTCTGTTCCCCTTAATTTTCCAACAGTGTCCTTTATAGTGTCAGAGCTCGTGTTATTTCCAGATGTATCATCAGTACAGGGCCCACTTTATTTAACTTGGATGCAATCCAGTCATGGCACTGTCATGTAGGCATAGCACCACTGCTTACATGAAAGACAATTAGCAGTCAGAGTCTTCACCAGCCATTCATACAGAAGTTCTGACACATGTATTCCTGGGGATGGAAAAGAAAGTGCAGAGCACAGCCTGTGATGTACTCTTGATTTTAAACAGTAGTAGCCAGGAGGCTAGCAAGCACAGCAACAAATTCCTTTGCTTTCTGAACAAATCTGTTTTAATCAGTTACTGCTGTTTCCCCTTTCTTCTCTCCCCAGAAAATGCATATTCCAGGCCACAGATAGCAACTTAAGGTCTCCCATAACTATGACTCTTTTTTTCACCTGACTGTTAACCTGTTCTGACTCTGAACCTGTCATCTTTATCCAAAGACTACCAATAGTCTGACTGGAATTCCACTGAAACCAGTTTCTGTTCGAATACATTGGTGCATTGTTAGACCATTTACTGGGCCAGATACTCATATTTCAATATTATACTGAAAAAACAAGCCTAAAATTACTAAACTCCTTGGGCTTGGAAATCTCTTTCTTTATCACCCAAAGGAACAAATGATTATTTCAGCCTCTCTTGAATATGCACTCCTGCTTATTTGTTAATCTTTCATGAAAACAAAATTTCTGTAGTCTGCACCCAACAGAATTAATAGTTTCATCAACCCAGCTAATGGAGAGATCATCATGGCTCAACTTCTGATGAAAACAAAAAAGGGTCCCGGTGAAGCAAAGGAGTAATCTTGTTCTAGGATCATTTCTATTCATATTCTTGATGATTTATATGCTTAAATCCCTATGAATTACAAATAATGCAAGGACAGAAACCAGAAAAGGAACAGATGTTTGATGAAAAAGTAACAGAACTGGAATCAGAACTAAGTGAAAAAATGAATCTCAGATTCATTCTTTATTGTACTGCAGATGTAGTAGTCACAGAAATATAAAATGGCATATCACATACCATATTCCATACTTTCTGCATTCCTCCAGGCAAATATCAAATTAACAAGTTAAACTGAAAGCCATAAAGTTGAAATGTATTTGACCACCATGGAAAAACACTGTGATGAGCATGTGATGTTTTCTGCATTTAACAAGGACAAATGTCAGCAGCATAACTGATAAAATCCCAAATAAAAGATAAACTTCTTAAACTTAGGTTATCTAAGCATACATACTGCTCTGATGATTTATTTATCAAAATCTGGAATGAATGGCTGATGATAAGGTAACAACTATTAACTATGGCCTTCTTAAAAGTATTCAATTTATTACTGCTTGGTAGTAACCTGATTAAAGTGTAGCAATCATTCTAAGCCTTATGGTTTAAGCACTTGGGCTTCAGACCAGTTGTTTTACATTAAGAAGGTTTGCGGTCTGCACTGTTGTGGCAGGACAAGTAGCTTGCATCCTTCTAAGTTGGGAACTGCTGATTGAAGGCTCAGTGTCTGTTATTCTAAAAGTGTATAAGTTCTTGTTTAAGCACTTGGGCTTCAGGCCAGTTATTTTAAATTTAGAAGGTTCGTGGTCTGCACTCTTGTGGGAGGAGAGGCTGGACTCTGCCCTTCTGAGCTGGGAATTTCTGGTTAAAGGCTTATAGTGCCTGGATATTTGAACTGTTTCTTACTGAAATTGGTGTGCCTTGTTTGCTGTAGCATAGACTAAATCCAGGCCTGCTGAATCTAGTTTTGTTTGTATAACTTGAGCACTAATCCATGCCTTCTTTTTTGGAGAAGGGTCCCCTGCACGCCAGTGGCAGGAGTGTGCAGTTAGAACTTGTCTGATTTAAGACTACAGGAACAGGGCTCAGTTTTGAGATTTTTTTACTGGTTAATTGGGTAATTTGTTTAACAGCTTTTTCTGATTGCTTGTAGTCATCTAAAGCTGTTTAAGTGTATTTTTCTACTGTTTGTAGTCATTTAAAGCTGTTTTAAGTGTATTTTGTTCTACTGTTTTTGCCTTATCTTTTCAAAAAAAATGTTCCTTGTTTCCTACCTTTCTAAGCTAGTATAGTCCAGTTTTCAGGCTAGTGCTGAATTCAGGGCTGTGTTACAATTTTCTGAGTTGCCCATACCTTACTTGGATAGAGGGCAGTTTCTCTGTTCACCTGTGAGAGAAGGAGCTTTAAGCAGCCATCTGTCCCTGGAGGAGTGGTTCCAGCCCAAAAGTTAGTAGTTTATAGGCCATTTTGGGCTAATTTCTATCTCTTTCATTTCCCTGCTGTAAAAACCACGTTTGCATGGTTTTGCATGTCTGGGCAGCGCAGGTTAGCTAGGGCTAAATTTGTCTCAGCTCCACCAAGTCTCCTCTTCAGTTTTTCCCTTGAAAGTAGTCTCTCAACCTAAGCACTTAAAAAGCATCCTACAGTAAAGCACTTGCTCAGACCTAATAGCAAGCACTAATATACCCCGACACTTGATTGTCCAACAGGGCAAGGCTCATTATTCACCCCTCACTAACCAAGCTACTAAGCAGCTCACCCTACTATTCAGGCATGACCATAGGGCAATTTCAGGTATACTCTCCAGTCCAGCTGGTGAACCTGGGTATCCTGAGGCAATGTTACAACTGTCTCATGTACACAGACAACCTTCTCCTCCTACCACAAAACATTAACATATGTGAGAGATGCAATTATATAGCTAAATTGGAGGCTAAGCTCTCTCCAACCAAGACTGGAACAGGCAGTCATGAGGAGAAGGTTAACACTTGCACTACACCTCCGGCCTCACACAGACATACTAAACCAGTACTGGCAATAAATACACATAAACACAGGAAATCATACTCTGAGGCTCTAAACAAAAACTTGCAAAAGGATCACAGACCTCCAAAGCAGACACCCAAAAAACCTGCACCTCCTGTCACAAACCAGACAACACATAAAACACAAAATCAGTGTGCTGCACAATCACAGCCCTTAAGGTGAAACAACATACCTAACACACTAGTAATAGGCGACGCTATAGTCAGGCACACTGACGTCCCACTCACTAGGCAGGACAAGGAGAAGGTTACTGTTAGCTGCCTGTCGGGTGCCAGAATCCACCACATAACACAAGCACTCAGGTCACTCCAGAACAATTACAAATATGACTCTGTCATTGTTCATGTTGGTGTGAATGACCTGAGACGTACCTCCCGGGACTACATGAAAAGAGACATGGAAGAGCTCTCTGATCATGTAGCCCAGGCATGTATAACCCTGACTCTGAGTAGCATCCTGCCTCACCAAGAATGATACCACAGTATAAAGAAAAAATTATCAATTTCAACAATTCAAAGGGGATCCAGTGTCTATCAACATGGAATGCCATGCACGACAAGCCTCATTGCTTCGCAAGAGAAGGCTTGCATCTGTCACCCCTAGGCTTTTGAATACTGGCCAAGGCTCTTTGCTGCCCACATAGTGCCTTTCTTAGGCAAGGCTCAAAAGTCAAACCCACCTCCGTAAACAACACAAATAAAAAAATGAGGGTTATGCTACTCAACGCCAGGTGTTTCAATCTCAAAATGCACGCGGTCGAAGCACTCCTCGGTATGGAGAACTTTGACATCTGTGCAGTAACTGAAACCTGGTTCAAGGCTCCACAGAGCACCCCAGCACTACAGGGCTACAACTCATACCACACATGTCAGCCACAGAACATGGACCGAAACACAAAAGGAGGGGGTGTATCCATATTCATCAAGAATACCTACACCTCCAGGTTAGTGGCGCAGCATGATACCTCCACAATCATCCATGTGCAACTAACATCAGGAAAATCTGCAATGCAAATTGTGGCCTGCTACAGATCACCCTCCATGACCCAGGACTACCACTCTGCCTTTCTGGAGACACTGGCAAACATGAAGGTTCTATCGAACACCCTGATATTGGATGATTTCAATTACCATACCACTAACTGGGAAAACTACTCAAGTACTCCCAAGTCCAGCGCTTCCTTGAATTTATCAACTCAAATGCCCTGGATCAGATGGTAAGCTCCCCTACCAGAGGTGAAAACATATTGGACTTGGTCGTCACCAACATGGGCGACAGGTGTTCCACACCGGAGATCAGCCCGTCACTGGTTAGATCAGACCATAAACTAATCACTCTGGATGTCCACACCACACCACCACCTTCAACCAAGGAAACCATAGTGAAAAACTTTTCTATAGCAAATTTCACCTTACTTAAGACAGATGTGGTAAGTTTCACAGCCCCCACGCTAAAGGATAACAGTATCCAAGATGCAGGAACCTTTACAAATGCACTCTATGAGCACCTACAAGGATGCATGGATCGTGCCATCCCTAGCAAAACCAAGACTCACTCCCCTAAGAGAAGGAAACCAGTCTGGTAGACCCCTGCCATAAACAGGCTATACAATAGAAGGAGGAAACTAGTTCAGAAAAAAAAGCAAATTCCAAGAAGGAAAGACATCCCTGATCAGTATCAGTAAAAAACTAAGGTCCCTCATAAAATCCTCCAAGGCTAACTTCGAAAGAAAAATAGCCAAGGATTCGAAAGATAACCACAAAGCCTTCTTTAGCTATGTCAAGAATCTAAGTGGCAACTCGCAGATATGCTCTGAGCTAGTGCAAAATAGCACAAAATATACTGAACCCACTGATATTGCCAACATTCTGGCAGATAGATTCAGTGCAAACTTCACCCCCTCTCACCCCCATAAGTGCCTACAACAACACCGGAAAAGTGTAGTGTCCCAGAAATCACAGGCACACAGGTGAAAACAGCCCTTTCAAAAGCAAAAAGCTCAGTGTCAATGGGGCCAGATGGTGTCCCAGGCTGCATCTTGCACGAACTACAGAACGAACTAACCCCCCACCTGAACACACTGTTCAACCTCAGCCTCTCCACAGGCTATGTGCTCATAAAATGGCAACGATTATTCCGCTCCACAAAGGAGGGGCCACAACTGACCCTGGTAACTATCACCCCATAAGCCTGACTAGCCTGGTCTGCAAGGCTATGGAGCACATCATCATGGAACACATTAACAAAGACATTGAGAATCTCCAAACACTTGACCCGACCCAGTTCAGCTTTGTTAAGGGCAGATCATGTGTGCTAAACCTGGTTGACTTCTTTGAGACAGTCACCAAGGCCATAGATGAGGGGAAGGTAGTTCACACAGCCTACCTTGACTTCGCCAAGGCTTTTGACACCAAAACTCACCAGCCTGAACATAAACTCCTACATCACAAGATGGGTTGCCAACTGGCTTACAGACAGAACTCACACGGTAAGAATAGCAGGCTCCAGGTCCGACTCTAAACCAGTCACAAGTGGTGTCCCAGAAGGCTCGGTCCTGGGACTCCTACTGTTCGGCATATACTTCTCAAAAGTACAGGCAAACACAGGAGGACTATCGCTAACCAAGTTAGCTGATGACTGCAAACTGGGAGCCATAATTGACTCTCCGGCTGACACGGACATTCTCCAAAAGGGCCTTACTGAGATGGACTCCTGGTGTCAAAGTCATGGCCTCAAGCTAAATGCCAAAAAATGCATAGTCATCCCGTTTGGGAAAAACAAAACACCCATGTATTACCACATAGGTGGCAGCCCCCTTAATACAGAAGAAGTAATAAGAGATATGGGGACCCAGGTAGATAGTAATCTCTCCTTTGACAATCATATTGCCAAAGTAGTTAGGAAATCCTTCCATGTAGCCCATCTAATTATTAATGGGTTCGCATCTAGAAATAAAGAGGTTATAGTGCCCCTCTACTCGTCACTCATCAGACCCATCATAGAGCACAATGCCCCATTTGGGATGTACCTCACAAGACACTTCCAACAGCTGGAAAGACCACAAATGTACCTCACCAAGAGGATTACTGGCCTCAAACATATGTCCTATAGGTTCATAGGTTGGTACTGGGCTATCTGCCCGAAGGCATATATTAGCCCAGCCATATTGTGCGGTATTCATCGCCCCTTTAGTAGTTTCCTAGACACTTGTACTAGCAGCTAGTACCCTTGGCCCCTATCTAGTAGTGCTGTTGGTGTGATCCCCGGTGTGAACGTTCTGTTACCCATCCACTCATCAAGGTTCCTCTTGAAGAGTGATAGTGAGGGGCTCTGTCTTATGTAGATCGGGACCCTGTTCCATAGTATGGGAAGTCTCTATGCAGCCCAACTGGAAAAATTCCAGCTGTACTCAGTCACATATCGCTTACTCAGAGGTGATCTCTGCCTGACTTACAAAGCCATGTCCAACTCAGAATTGATGGACATGCTTCACCTAAAGAAATTCAAGTCTATGTGAGCCACTCGCTCTAGTGAGCTAAACCTCGCCACAACAATAAATAGAACATGCTGGAGGGATAAATTCCTGTCACAGAGACTCCCCATGCTTTGGAACAAAATTCCTAACTACATTAGGCAGAACCCCTCACTAACACTCTTCAAGAAAAACTTTGACGAGTGGATGGGTAACAGAAAATACACCCCTGGGATCACTTCATTGGCTCTTCTTGACAGAGATTCAGTTAATTAATCAATAGGGCGGCAAAAGCTGACACACTGTGGCTAGGCTTATAAATGCCCTCAGGCAGATAGCCTAGTACCTGCCTATGAACCGATGAGCCGATTGCCTTTGACTCTTCTATGAAATGAAAGTGTCATTGCTGATAATATGGACTTTGATGACATTATTAAAGACTTTGTTGAAAAGTCAAAAAATAAATTTTTGTATGAAATGTCTACAAATTATATTTTTGAAGTCATAGTTGCATTACATTTCTGCCTGTCAAACATTTTCTGCTTTTTAATTTTTTCTCTCCTTCATAGTCTCTCAAAATTCTGCAAACTTGTCAAATCGGTAAAGTTAGTTTTGGTGAAATGTAAAATGAACACTGTTTGCTGAATCTAACTTTATTGACAGCGGAGTCTTCCTTTTTATCCAAAGTTGTGTAACTCTGGAGTTTATAAGCTCAAGGGTTTGGATGGTGGAGATGTGTGTGGGTGTATGTGTGTGTGTGTGTGTGTGTGTGTGTGTGTGTGTGTGTGTGTGTGTGTGTGTGTGTGTGTGTGTGTGTGTGGGGGGGGGGGGGTTATCCCCTGCAAAAATGTTTTTCTATGTTCACAAATGATAGTTTCAGCAAAGTCCACTGCATAAGTTAGCATTTATTCAATTATAATTTCCTTTTGATAACACCTGAATATAGAACACAGGTTTCTTTCTTCACAACTTTTCCTGCATGAGTAATACTGTCATTATCACTACAAGTTTACATTGATATGCTTGATACCACATTGCTCTTTTTTAATTGTTTGAACTTGATAGCATGATGTTTACTTATTTTTTATTTCTTACTGCACACTGCAATAATGTATTTTTTTACAGATTACAGCCATGCTGGAAAAACAAATTGTTTTAATGTTAATAATGCTATTTCACTGAGTCATAGTGATTGTGAAGTGAAAGAAATAAAGTAGAGTTGGCAAAGGTGGATGAGTTTAAATACCTGGGATCAGTAGTTCAGCGTAATGGTGAGTGTGGAAGAGAGGTGAATAAGAGAGTTTTGGCAGGGTGGAGTGGGGGGAGAAGAGTGTCAGGAGTGATTTGTGACAGACTGGTACCAGTAAGAGTGAAAGGGAAGGCTTACAAGATGGTAGTGAGACCAGCTATGTTATATTGGTTGGAGACAGTGCCACTGACAAAAAGACTGGAATGAGAGCTTCAGTTGGCAGAGTTAAAGATGTTAAGATTTGCACTGGGTGTGACAAGGATGGACAGGATTAGAAATGAGTATATTAGAGGGACAGCTCAGGTTGGACAGTTTGGAGACAAAGCCAGAGAGCTGAGATTGCATTGGTCTGGACATGTGCTGAGGAGGGATGCTGGGTATCTTGGGAGAAAGATGCTAAGGATAGAGCTGCTGGGTGAGAGAAAAGAGGAAGGCCTAAGATAAGCTTTATGGTTTGGTGAGAGAGGATATGCAGGTGTTTGGTGTGACAGAGCAAGATGCAGAGGACTGGAAAAAAAATTATTTATTTATTTTTTATTTTACATTTGCTGACCGGGAGAGTCCAACTGGATATAAGTCCATTTTCAGTGGATGCCCGGGGAGAAAAGCTCCAAGAGAACAACTTTAAACAATACGATAACAATTGATTACAGACATAGAGAAAAAAGACTGACATTATTTTGACATACATAGGTTTACTTTACATATTATTGGCATTACAGGGTAAGCATATTAGTAGCTGGTTATTGACACAATATGAAGGATCTAATCACAGCATTCCAACCGTATAATGGTTCTAAGCACAACATTCCTGAGCTAGATTACATTGTAAGGAAGAAACAAAGGTCTAAGACAGAAATGTGAGGAACAGCATTTTGTTATTTGATAAGTCTCAAGAGAGGATGTGGATATCCTACAAAAGGGCCTTACAGAGACAGATGCTTGGTGCCAGAGCCATGGGCTCAAGCTCAATGCCAAGAAATGTATAGTTATCCCCTTTGGGAAAAACCATGTACCCATGAATTACCACATAAGTGGCAGTACATGAACACACGAAAGTGTAATAAGGGACCTATGGACAAAGGTGGATAGTGGTCTCACCTTCGGTAACCACATCGCCACAACAGTCAGGAAATACTTCTTGTGTGGCACATTCCATTACTAAGGGCTTTTCATCCAGGAAAAAGGAGGTCATTGTCCCACTGTACTCATTCCTCATTAGACCCATTATAGAGTACAATGCCCCATTTGGTATGTACCTCACAAGACATCTGCAACAGTTGGAAAGGCCGCAGAAATACCTCACTAAAAGAATCACAGGCCTAAAGTAGATGCCCTATGCTGACCATCTAAAAAAACTCCAGCTATACTCTGTCACATATCATCTACTCAGAGGCGATCTCTGTTTAACATACAAGGCCATGTCAAACCCAGAGCTGTTGGACATGCTACACTTAAAGAAATCGCAATCCCTCAGAGCTATGCGCTCTAGGGAATCTAAAAATGGTCATCACAATGAACAAAACATGCTGGAGGGATAGATTCTTGTCCCAGAGACTCCCCATTCTCTGGAATAGACTGCCCATACATGTCAAGCAGAGTGCCTCTTTGGCCCTCTTCAAAAGGAACCTTGACATCTGGATGGGAGACAAGAAATTCACCCCGGGGATCACATTAGTTGCCCTGCTATACAGGAGACCAGGGAAGTAAAATTCCTGGGAAAAATAGCCATGAAAATGTTATGGATAGGCTTGTATAGGCCCTAGGGCTGATAGCCTAGTACCATCCTATGAGCCTATGAACCTTTTATGGAGTCAAAAGTTTTGTTTACTAATGGTATGAAGTAAAGAACTTTTTTTGCATGTTGGATTTAGTGAGATATAGTTAAGTCATTATTTATGGTCTGTCTGAACTGATTCTGTTGAAAACTAAGTAAGAATATGTCCAGTCATATTAGCCAGGATAATATCAAACAGTCCTTGTCCTTTTCTTGGTAAATTTTCATGGGAAATCCCCTGGAGGATCTACACAAATGCCGGTGTATCGACAGAGTCAAAAAGATTTCTAGCGATCAAACACATCCTACCAATGGTCTGTACACTTACCTGTCCTCAGGCAGGAGATACAGAAGCCTGCATTGTAAGACCACCAGACTAAAAAAAACAGTTTTTCTTTCCACTCTCCATTAGACTGTTGAACTACTGGGAAAAGCGAACCATGACATCTGTTACATAACTAGCCGATCAAGGGGCTTATTTTATGGATGTGCAATAACTAAGTGCAATACTAAGGTAGCCCACCTACACACTGAAGGACTGTAAAGTGCAATATACAAAGTGTGCAATAATTCAGTCTATTCTTAAATATGCTACTATATTTTCAATTTTACTTTGACAATATTACCTTCATATTGTCCCTTGGCTTCCTTGTCTCCTGTTCTGGGATGGGTGTGGGTCACTGCTGTCCTAATTTACTTACAAATTGCTACTTATTAAAATTCTACTGTAATATTTTATTAATTTTTCTCTATCTATATGTGCAACTGTTTTTTGCATTGAGAATGAAGCACTGTAATTTCATTCAGCTACACTGCTGTGTAGTTTTGAATGACAATAAAGTTTTCTTTGACTTTGAATTTGCACATTGCACAATATTAAGATGTTTAATAAAGTACAGAAAAGCCTGGCTCTGCATATTAGAGCTAAGACACATTTTGATCAAGACTAGGATAACCAAACTTTTCACATTATATTATTATTATCCAAAATTATATAATCTGTTCTGTAAGAATAACCTTGTGGTTTTCCTACTCTTGAATGTGACTCACAAGTAGTCATGAATGCATATATTATCTCCAATTTTTGTCTTACATGGAAATTCAAGCAAAAAAAAAAAACACTGAGGAACCAAAACATCAAAAATGAAAGTGTGAAATACAAAAGGGTAAAAAAATTGAACTACAAGTATTTCTTTTCTCAGGGAGCTTGACACCGCCCAAACCAACGTCAAGGGCAAGTCTCTTACTCTCTCAAACTTATGTATATCAAATATACAGTCACACTTGCTCAGACAAGAGAAAAAAAATCTCCTAGAATAAAGGAATTACTCTGATTATGAACTGTGCACCTGCAATGATTTCCTAAGAAAAATAGCAATAGGCACCGTGTTTTTTGGCGTTTTGTGCTTTAGGTAATTGATGTTCAGGGAATTTCATTCTGGCCACCTGTCAGCCATGTTCAACAATATATGATCAAGTTCCGAAACACCTTCATCAGAAATACCATATGAAACAAACTGTATTTAATTTGTTAGTAGACTGAAAATTAGAATGGAGGGGGGGGGGTTAAATCGAAACAGGCAGAGAAATATGCAAACAAACATTCTTTTAGTACTTTGATTTAAAATGAATCAGTGCTTTTGTAAAACTGTTATGCTTATGTTTTCAGTAAACAAAAGTAAGAATCTTGTCATTGCTACTACTGCCATGACTTATCTGTCCCTTGGCTAAATTATTTCACTAACTAGTTTCCCAATATAATAAATATCAGTCAGACTAGTGCAGTACTGAATCAGGCCAGGTTCATAAACCAAAACAATCCATTTTAATGATAATAGTTATAGATTCTTTTTCTCTATCCCAAAATACATTTTTCACCCCCCCCCCCCTCTCTCTCTCTCGTCTTCTGATTTCAGTATTTGTGTCCTCAAATATGTACATCTATAAAAGATTTCATATGAGAATTAGGAAATTGTAGACTACGGCAGGCAAATTAATGCAAAAATTATGGAATTCTGCCAATACCAGAGGCACCGTGTATATTTGATCTTTGAACACTATTGTCAGCATTTCTGAGGATAATTTAGACTGACATGCATCACTAATGGGATTCCTTTTCATTTTTTTTTGTTTCAAATATGAAATAAAAAGCCAACAGCTTACTTTAAATTTAATGGGTGTATATCTTCTGAGTTTTGGTTCATTTAGTTAACAGTCTACCTCTGACAATAGTGCATTTTCTTTTGTAGAAGTGTGCAGTGTGACAATTGTCTGTAGTGTCCTTGTTTGGAATGGATACGGAATGCTACCACTATCCCGAGTCCTGCTACTTCTGCTGAATGTGCTGGCTGCTAATCAAGCGCTATTAAGCAACCCTTCATACTCATGACCCTTGCCAATTTCCTCAGTGCTCTCCTTTGGGTTAAGAAGCATGCTGACAGTTATGTGCCTGCATTGCTTGCATGTGCCTTCATCTCTGTCACTCCACATAATGACAGGTGTCACCATATGTTATTGTATTTTAATGATTCTTTCAGATAAAGACATTCATATGTCAGCTATTGCTCTAGGCACCACAATCAACTTCTTCTTTAATTGCCTAACTGCTAATCACTTTGTTATGTCTACTTCTAATATGTATTCTGTCTGAATGAAGCTAGTATTAGATTATGCTGTATATATTACTGTGTCCACTGAACCTGAGATTAGGTATTGCTGTGTATATCACTGTGTCTGGTGAATGTCTCAGACTCGAACATTGATTGCTCACATATTGTCTGATTTGCTACTACTTGCCTGATCTTGTAGATGGGATGCAGACTAGTTATTTTTTCCCAAAGCCTGCCATGACCCTTTTCTGATCCACACAAGATGATTTTAATTGATATTCTGTTTTACAGGTAAGCAACTCTCAAAAACATTAAACAATCAGATCAAGTTGTTCTGCTTCCAATTTCAACCAGTAATACTGAATACACAGTACACAATTTGTACTCAAGCTGTGTTTTATGTCAATATACCTTACCTTGCAGCAGTACTGCTTCCATCCTCAAACAAAAACATACAATAGTTACTGTGGCTATCAGTTAATGTCCTTTTATTAGTATTCATTTTGTAACTCCATTCTACTAGCTACCATCAATGGCAGGTTTGTTACTTTTCACTTATTTCCAAAATACTGAAATGCCAGGCTGCTTATTCATGGAATAATCATCTCTTTCTCATGACCATCTGATGTAACATCTGTTAAATGACACATCCACCATCCCTTCAAACTCTGTATCAGATTTTTTGCAGCCATTCACCCACTCTGACTGAAGTTCTGAATGACTAATATATCCCTTTGTCCATTAATCCTTCCTTACCTCATCTTGTCTTCCCCCTTACTTACCGCTTCTCATTCATCCTAGTTTCTTCTTCTCTTTTCACCTCTCTCGGAGTTCTTCTCTTTCTACTCCTCTTCCCTCTCTGTGCATCTCATACCTTTTCTTAGTCTTCTCCCCATAGTATGCTTTCTTGTACCTATTCTCACATGCACGTCTAACATCTTTATACCTGTCTGTATAACGACATGCTGCTATCTCTGCAGCATAAGCCATTTCAGTCATTATGGCTGAATCTTATCCATTATGCTCTGCTAAGCATAATTCCATCTTTCCATCCATGTTATGGCATTGTTAACTGTTTCTTGAAATAAATATTATAGTATATTTTTGCATCTGTAAATGTGTATATACATTTTTTAACATATCCTTGTATTTGTAAATATATTTTGGTCATTTCCTATGTGATCGTATTCATCTGACCTATCCCTGCAAATGGGCCATTGGGATCAGTGCATCACCCCAGTAAACAAATATAAATAAATAAATAAGTTCTAAGTAATCTGACAAAACAAGCCAGGTTTTTCCTATGTAAGCTACCCTTTCTGAATTAATTTTGATCAGTATCTAATACATTATTTTGCCCTGTAAAAGACTCCAGTCTTTTTACAATATCTTTTTTGTAACTCGTTAAAGTTGTGATCATCTTAACTGACCTGTCACTTGCAAAACTATCTCTACTTTCCTCTTTTATCAATAGACACATGAGCCTGCACTAGTGATAAATTAATTATAGACAATAGGGATTTGTAATCACACAGTTTCAGATAAGGCCTAAGCAGGTCAAAAATGCTGTAGAGTCAAAATACACCATTGTTTCAGGAATAGTTTCAACAGCCACACTGTGCAGTGTCACTATTTCAATTTTTTATACTACGAAGGAAAAAAAAAAACTTCTTGCAGACTTATGTTCAGAAAAATTAAACATGTTTTCAAAACAACCTTCATTTAATTCACAAAAGACTTGAACAATGTGGCTTCAGAGAAGGGCCCAAATCTTGTCAATGGAACTAGCTTTCAAAATGCACTTTCAAGTTAATAATGGGCTATCAACATTTTGGACACTACAGACATTAGTGATTGGCCCCATTTGTTTTAGTCACTTGACACTAAGCCTTCCGTACACTAATGGGCATTCCATTGAAACAATATATTACTTTTAAGATCAGAAAGGACTATTTATGTAGTACAGAACAAACGTTAGGACTTTTCTTACCTCTGCCAATGTATCATAAACACTAAGCACACCTTACATATAAAAAGCAGCTTCAATATTGCTTGGCACTCCCAAAAGGCTGAAAAAACACTCCTGCTTTGGTCACAAAAGCTTCAATCTGTACTATACCTGAACAAGATGAGGTGACCAAGTAACTAGCCATATATCTTCACACCACAGTCTCTCTGAAAACCCACAATGAGATGGGAGATAACTTGCAGCACAACTTAAGATTTATAAGCACCTTGTTATCTAGTTTCCTGATATACACACATAGAAAAGTTATTGGGTTACAGTTGTTAATCTGCAAGCTGAAATATGCACTCCCATCTTATCTTAGATTTGAGTACTAATATCTCACAAACAACTTAAAATAAAATGTATTATTTTATCTCCTTTCCAGCCACCGCCACTAGTCATCCTCTGCCCTTAGGCTACCTACTGCGCCTTACTTTTCCTTCGTATGCCTTATCCCTTATCTTTAAACATACATCATGGCATAGAAACCTTGCCCTTCACATACTCAGTATTTGATATGCTTATATATATTTACAGTACGTTAAAAAGATCGCTTTGAAGTTATTTATTTTCATTTTATTATTGTTTTCTTAGAAGCTCTTTATATATTTCCACTTACTAATAAAAAGTATACCCTTATAAGGTGTGGGAGCTATCCTGCTGAACTATTTCTTCTCCAGTCCTGTGGCATGTCTTTCTCAGCTTATTTTTCTGTAGTTTTCATTGTCTACTTCCTAAAGTTTAAATGTCTGTTTCTTTGTAAAACATGTTTCACTTCTTCTTTCTCAAAAGTTGTCTGTCACATCCCGTTCTTTCTTCTATTTGCTTCTGCCTCTCCCAGATTTACCTTTACTGTCTGTTTCTTTCACTTTGTCTTGAGAAGGGCCACATTTCATGCTATGCCCCATGTTTCATACTAACTGCTGACACATAAGATTAGTTAATAATGCATCCTGTGTTCATGACTCAGTCATTCTGCCTTTCTCTTTAACATGCTCTGGTTTCACAGCTTTCCTCGCTGATTCAGCTGACTGCACCTAGAAACACACTATGATTCATGTCGGGTAGGCAAGAACACTGAATTAGTAAACAAGTAATTTCTTCTGCATCCTTCCTTGCCTTTCAGTGCTTTAATGGCATTCACATATACTCTACCGCTGGGCCTAAAACTCTGCCAACACAGGAATGGGGTATATTGACAGGAATAAAATCTCTATCACAGCTGCCTGCCCTTTTGAGACACATTTTTTTGTGTTATACATGGAAATGATCATACATAGCCAAGGCATACACAAATACACACATACATACCACCCAGTGTGCTAAACTTCTAACTATTTCCATTATAATAATTTTCTCTCTCTCTTTTTCTCTCTTGGTCTCTACTTTTTTGAGTCCCTTTTCTGGATTTTTACACCCTCTCCTGTCTTTGCAGTCTCTTCATCAATTCTTTTAACCCTATCAAACTGTAATTATAACTGCATCTTCCTGGATCACTTGAAACAAGTTATAATTTAATGCAATTTTTCATATATGATACATTGTACACTTAAAAATGTCTTACAGCCAAATTAGAAATGTGAAGCAAATAAATGAATAATGCATAAAATAGACACATAATCTAAAGGTGTAATAAGGTACTTTTCCCACCCACTGTACCACACTTTTTTTCCCTGTTTTTTAATGTATATCTAAGTTATACAGGAGTATGTCCCAAACACAAACTTACACACACACACACGCACAGTGTCACACATACACATATAGATAAAAATGTATTTGTTTGGTACAGCTATTGAATGGATGTATACTTTGACTAGAAAATACAATCAGAAAAATATTTTCTGTACCTACTAGACAAAAAGTAACCCACCAAAAATCAGTTTCCTAACAATACTCAAGCACTGCTCTTTTGTTTGAGTTACACCATCTTGTACTTAGATATGTAATGGCAGGCATTTGTTGGCAAACACTGACACATACTTACATATATACACTTATTAGTTAGCAGATTTTATGGAAAGGATAATGTTGTGCACAGCATGAGAAAATGTAACTGTCTTGTAAGAAGAGCTTGCTATGCCATTACTTTGGAGAGACAACTGACAGGACAGTTTTACAGATTTCAGTTCAGTGGTCAACATGAAACTCTGCACACTATGCCCTTCATTATGTATGTATTTATACTGTTGCCAGCATGCATACAAAGTCATTGTGAGCCTGCAGAAAAGGAATAGATTCCACGTCCTGTAAGTATAGTTGGGCTGTATGTCTGCAGTAGGTGAACAAACATGTGGCAATGTGCGTGTGACATACTTTGGAAAGCAGGTTATTTGACATGTAGGGCTGGAACATCAGCTAAATCTCGAAGATCTGTGTTTGAAACTCGTGAACTGCAGAAGGGCGCTCTAGGATAATGAAGTACATTTTTGTGTGAAAAGGTTCAGCCAGCACTGGTAATAAAATGAACTTGTTTAGTTCAAGAATTGCCCCAAACCTTACTTGATCCATTAAACAAGTCAATCAAAGCACATCCCTAATTTTATGGTTATTTTTGGTCTGGAAGTGGCATGAATTGAAAGTCATAGAGATAAAAATAATACTTGTGCCCAGCTTATCAGGCTGCTTCAGTCAGAATCAGAATCAAAATTAGAATCACATTTATTGGCAAAGTATGCATGAATACAAGGAATCTGACCGTGGTTTCAGTGACTCTCCAAGTATGAATTACATAAATGACATACATACAACTATTAAGAACAAGAAAAACGATATGCCTGCAATTATTTAGAACAAGACAAAAAAGTAAATATACATATAAATACAAGGTGCAAAGTGCAACACAGTGCAAGAAACACTGAAATAAACTCTGAAAGAAACAATTATTAACAATATGTATACAATACTGCAGTATCCTTGGAGGCTTGTGAGAAAGAATACCCCAACCTAATAAGCTGAGTTAACCATTTATGAACTTGATGGTCTGTCGAAAAAAACCTGTTGTTATATCTGCGTGTTTTGGTGTGTATTAATTTATAACGCCTGGCTGATGGTTATAGTTCAAAAAGATGGTGGCCTGAATGTGAAGATTCAGTGATGATCTTCCCTGCCCTTTTCATGATACTGGAATACTACAGGTCCTATAAGGAGGAGAAACTAGCATCAGTGATATTTTTGGCAGACCTGACTATTTGATTTAACCTATTTTTGTTATGATTAGACAGAGATCCAAACCACACTGTAATGGATGAGATCAGAACAGACTCAATGACTGCTGTATAAAACTGAAATCAACAGTTCCTGTGGGAGGTTGAACTTCCTCAGCTGTCGCAGAAAGTGCATTCACTGTTGTGCCTTTTTTACGATGGACCCTACACTGGTCTCCCACTTCAAGTCCCGGGAGATTATAGATCCCAAATTCTTGAAGTATTCCACATCTGACACAGCTGTATTAAATATAAAGGGGGGTGATATTGTAGTACAACTCCTAAAGTCCACTGTCATCTCCACACTTTTAAGAGTGTTCAGTTCCGGATTACTTTGACTACACCAAAGGGCCAGTTGCTCACCCTCCCATCTGTATGCAGACTCATCACCACAGTCACAGCTAAAAGGGCAGCAGAAAATTGGCTGATGTCAATGAATAGCACAAGAGAGAAGGGACACACAGATAGGGGCCACTGAAGTTCTAGAAAGAGTAGCAGATTTAAGTTGCATTACTTGCTTAGGTACAATGAAAGTCTTTAGAAAAGCTGCCTAAATATCAATGAATGTAATGAATATGAAAAAACGGTTCTCAGCAAATTGTGGGATTAGTTGTTTAAGCTATGAAAGATACTACTGAGAAGTATGATGCGTATGTGCTAAACATCACCTCTGTGATTCCTGTTATAAAGTTCTGAGTAAGGGACCTGGGATTGAGGGTCAATAAAGTGAGAAACCACATTCAAGTTACTGGACTGTGCGACGATGCTAAACAAATGGGACAGTTGGACTTTCTCAGGAAGAAGCATTTCACACCTGTCAGCAGAACTTTCCCTCAAACCCAATGACATTTATTTAAAATTTATTGGTTAGATTTGTATACTCCATGGCTGTGGTAAACATATTTTCCTGTATTTCATTTTAGGTTCTCTCCCTGTTACAATTATAGTTTTGTAGAGAGAGGCAGGTAAGTACATGGATAAACCGACAGATAGACAGATACATAGATAGTTGTGTACAGACACGAATATGCAGTCATATTTTGTTACCTGCTTCATAACAGAGCATGGCTTGAATGCCGTCATCCCTTAATATCATTCTTTTTTTTTTCCAGGTACTGTTACTACTAGCATCCTGTCGGTCTACATTCAGAAAGTGCCCAGGTCTACTAAGTCTCTAAAAGTTTACAGAAGACTGCAGGACTTGACTCAGTAACCCAAAGCTAGGTAGTATTAAAGGAGATGATTCTGACATATTTCCTTGGGATTGTAGAGCTGTGCTGACTGGAGGAAGAAACCTATCATGGTTTCTTGCATACCAACCTCCCAGTTGACAATCTAGTGCATTAGATATCTCAGTAGATACTGCTTCTGCTTCACCATTAATCATCAGCAGGGAACCTTTAGAAGAGAAGCACTAGCACCCCATCACCAAAAGATGACATCATGATAGGGGCTGCTTCAGCCCATCTACCCAGCTGAATCTCCAACAGTACAACACACTCTTCAAATTAGGGCTGCAATATGAGTAATCAGAGCTATAACTTTCATATCAGTAGGTCAGCTTCAGTGTACATAATATTCAATTTTCTACAGTGGAGTTTTTCGAACTTATATAAAATAATAAGTCTTACCTTACTAATATATTTGATCAATGTTTTGGTTACAACCTGCTTCATCTTCTCTTCAATAGGGCAGGAGTTTAGCCACCTACTTATAAACAACTGTCTTATATACTTGGGATTGCAAAAGTCAATATATGTCCTTGTGGGACACAGTGACAAAAGCCTGTCAACAATTGTCATTCTCAGAGCTAAATAATTGACCACACTGTGCACAGACAGAACTTACTGACAATGATTAAGCATTTTAAGACTGAGTTCACTTATTCTTGTTTGCTGTTTGTATCATTGAGTGGAAGCCTAATAATTATGTTTTACTAGGATATTAATACTAACAAAATTAATAAGTCACACTACTCTTAGTTTATGAGCACAGTTCCAATACGGTTTACCATTCTGATAAACTGTGTGTCCTACTCTGTGCAAATTCTGTGCAAGTTCTAGAATATTTTCTACATGTGCTTTTTTCTACAAATGTAAGTAGAAGCTATGTAATTAAACTGCCACACATTCTCTAACAAAGGATGTTGCTTTTTCACTTCAGCAAAAGACAAGCAATTGTAGAAACAAATAATGTGCCTGCAAATAATAAGGTTAGCAGTACAAGACACTGTGTGCTGTAACACCAAAAAGAAAAGCATTTCCTGAAACCAGTATAGATCCAGTCAACCTGGTTCTGTCTCTTGGCAATGAATGTGAGGAAATAAGAGCAGATTTACCTGCTAACACACCTTTTCAAAGGACTTATCCTGGCAGCAGCTACCATATGAGTAAGCTGTGCACAAGATAGAACTGCAAATGCAAAACTACTCTGAATTACTGGCACATTGTAGACTGCTGAGTGGGGACTACTACAACATGATAAGGGGAGCAGCAGAGGCCATAACTATGCCCCAGCCTATGTTATTCTTCCAAGTTGCTGTTGTTCTTCTTCTTCTTTCGGCTTTTCCCGGTTAGGGGTCGCCACAGCGGAACTCCGGTCTGCTAATGATTGGCAGTAGATTTTTTACAGGTGCCGAGGTGCCAGCTCGACGCCCAACCTTTAACGAAGGCATGCCCATTCTATGCATGTCTTTTGAATGCCACTCGACCGCGGGAAGGACATGCAGACTCCACACAGAAGGAGCTCCAGTTGAGAATCGAACGGGAGAACCTCTTGCTGTAAGGCCACAACACTACCACTGCACCATATGCTTCCAAGTCTGGTGCAGAATTCCTGGTTTACTGTTGATAACTACCATCCATTGGCCTGAGCTGTGTATAAGGGATGCAGTTCTGCAATCAATGATTAAAGTCTGGGAACACATGGAGCTGAAAGGCACAATGTCCAAAGCCACTCTTACTATGACATCATCAACAAGCCAGCAGAGTACTATACCATGAAATAACAAAAAATTGTTATAAGTTGTACTGGTGCTGGACAATTAGGTAATCCGAAAGTCCAGGAGAAATGAGTTACAAAGCTTATGCAGACAGTCCATTGTTAGAAACAAAGTACAATATCATGACTCTGGCAAGGAAACGTGTAAACAAGAACACTAATTTTAACATACCTTAGCACAAGGAGGAGTAAGGTGATCTTGCCAGCAGTATTACCCAGTCTCATGCTCTGGAAGCTTGTTTTTTTCTGCAATGGAAACCAAAAATGCAAAGCAGGCCTTATGCCAACTATACCATTATGCATACATAGTGGGGTAGAGAGTGCATATTCTACAATAGCGGGAGGACAGAATGGTTAGGACAATGGACAGTTACCAGGGCAGAAAGAGAGGAGGTTCACAAGGACCAGCTGCTCTTAGAGAGAACAAATCATAAGGACCAGGTGGACTGCTTCCCATAGTCTTCAGAAATCTGACTGGCAAGTGTACTGTCAGATATCCCTACCAGAACAAAAGTCATTAAAAGATCACTTGGTAATTCAGAGGTCTCGGAAAACACAAGGATAACAACTGTGCTAGCTCTGAATAAGTGTGAGCATAAAAGAAAGAAAAAAAATGGAACTTAAGGTCTATTAGCTTAGAGGAAGACTGTTAGCATTTCCATAGGACGACAATCCTCTAGGGAGCAAAAAAAGTGGTTTTACTGCCAAAATGAGCAACCAACCAAACCACTATCCAGTTTTTATGACAGGGTTACAGCAGCACAGCCTGTCTAGGAAGTTCATACAGACATAGTCTACTAGACCTTAGCAAGGTCTTTGTTATTGCTCCAAAAGGCAGGCTTATAGGAAGACTGGCGGGACTCGGGTAGGATCCAGGCTGAGCGGATGGATAGCTGTATGGCTGAATGATAAAAAACAAGATAGTTGTGGTGACAGGATGATGTCAGGAAATAGAGAAGTGAAAAAAAATACAGTACCACAGGGGTTGTTCTGCATTGAGTGTGTTTTGTGTCATAAATATCTATAGGACTAGATGATAGGACAGGCCTCACTGTTTATGCTACAAATATATGTACAACAGTGGAGTCTATAAAAGCTTTGGAAAGGTAAAGGACAGAAAGGACCCCTGTACTAAGCATGACAATTTAGCAAGGAACTTGCAACATACAAAAAGAGGTATGTAGGTACAGTAACATGGGAATTCATGAGATATGGCACTAAATATGCCAATCTAGGCCACAGACAGATATGGCCCCAGCTAAAGTCCAGATAATCAGAGTATGAACAGCAGCTTGGACACCTGTAGGAAATGGCAGGGGACAAAAGGATTGGGCAGCTTCTGCCTCCTTGCTTATTGTGATTTGTAGGGAGATGATTGTGGCTTACCACATGGATGATACATAGCAAGAGCAATAGGTATGTATCTTGCAAAGCCCCAGTCTATTGAGCCTGCCCTGAATTATGAGATCACACTTTGATTAGAGGGAAATGTTCAGAGTGCAGCTATAGTGGTGGTCAGAAGAGGTGCTGCTGGAGAGGGAGATGTTCCATCAGGGGAGAAGAAAGACTAGGACTGGAAAAGCAGGTCTGCTCCCTACCACTCATGTCTCACAACTAGTGGATGAGCTCATGGGGATGTCCAGGCTAGAACAAATGGACTACAGCACTCTGGCATGCCCAGAAATGCAAAGTTCACAAGACTGCAGAACCAATGGGCCAGTTAGCTTCAGGCAGGGAAGCCATCAGTCTTGGCCTTGAGTGGATACAAATAAAAGCAATGGTACCAGAATGGAGCATATATAAAGATTTAGATGCTTCAATAATTATAAATCATTCTGTACAACTTGATCTGATTAGACAGATCCTGTTATATCTTGTACTTATGGAAAAAGTTTGTACATGTGGAGTTTTGTATAGACTGTCACTGTTGCCATCCATGACATCTGGACTATTCAGTAAGGCTCATGATCAAATAAAAAGACTATATTCTTATTTCAAGATACAACATCCCCCACCTACCAAGACAAAATATACATAAGATATATAAAAAAAAGCTATATATATATATATATATATATATATATATATATATATATATATATATATCTATATATATATATACCTAGATCAAATTCACCAGTATGGAGACTTAACAAGCTGAAACTAGTGATTCCAGACAGCTGAAACTTTGGCAGGAATAGAATTAGAAACTAGAGCAGGAGTACTTAAAATTGCAAATCACAGAATGCTCTTGCATTAGAAAGTTAGTTAAAAGTACCGTATGCAAAATTATCTATCTGACAAGGGAACTTTTCTGCTTCAAAAAGGAGATTCTTTTCTAGGATAATGGGGGTAAATGATGCTTTTGCTGGTTCATCATTTGTTAACCAGTTTGTTGCATTAGTCGAAAATGAACAATTTTAAGAACTTTTCCTGAGGTGCATAACAAATGCTAGAGGTGTGGTGGAAAAGAGAGAGGCAAATGCTAAGGTGTTTTTTGGAGTGTAACAACTGGGCACATTTTTGAAAATTCCCTTCATAATACTCTGCCAGAGATGTTGATGAAGCAAATGGTTGTAGCAATGTTTTTTAAACTTTCTTATTACAACTGGGAGGAAAAGAATAGCTGCAGTTGTCAATTTGCGGATGATCTCTACATTTTCTTGTATTTCTATATTGATCTGAGAGCTGTAAACATTCCTGTCCTGATTTGCTGCAGCATTCATCAACTGTCCCTTTGGCATACTGTACCCTAATTGGGAAGTTATAGAAAACACACAGAATCATTGCAGCACAACTGAATGTACTGTCTGTTTTCAGATTTGTTTTAGCAAACTCAGTAGACATTAGCAGCCTTGGGACAGACGCAGCTGTTCTGAGTGATCTAGATGCTGGAAGCAGATAAAGGGTCTTTGGCAGCCACAGCATTTGAGACTTCAGCTAGAGTATTTATAATTGTAAATTACAGAATGCTGTTGAATTAGAAGGTTGGATAAATGCGCACTGCGCAAACTTATCTATCTGGCTAGGGAAACCTGCTTGAAAAGTAAATTAATTTCTGTGTTAATGCGATCCATGTGTTACTTAGAGAGTGAAAGGCTGGTTATATTAACTCATCATTTATTGACCAGGTTATTGCTTGAGTTCCAAATGTTATTAAACATGTTATTAAACCAGCTCGAGTCCTAAATGAACCATGTTCAGTCATGGCCCACTAAAAGACAACTGGTATAGGATGTTATCAGAACAAATATAAACAGCAACCTTAAAATATTCCTTAAGCTTTCAGAAACCTAAGGACAATATCCCTCTCACTAGTTTTCTTTCGACTGAATTCTAATATTTGGCACTAAAGATGTATAATGTTCTACATGCATTTTGACATGCTGTATTTATTTGCTTTATTTTTATATGAACAGTTTATTGTTTTTTTTTTTTTTTTAAGCAGTTTACAGTAATTTGAGTTCTGAAATGTTGCTTCCAAAATAAAAATTGGTTTGATTAGAAATGGCAGGATCCACCCTCTGAGGTATTGTAACAGGTGCTGTGTTCGTCTTGGGCAGATTAATTAACATTTCAACCTGCACAGTTAGTAAAGAGTTCTGAAAGGATGTAAAAATGTAAGACTGAATGCAATGCATGGATAATAAGGTTAAAATAAATTAAAGATCAGAGTACAGACATACCAGTATTTGGTAGTAGAAAGAGACATTGTCTATCTCATTGTATGGTCAAACACTGGAACTGGTTAACAATTTATTCTTGCGTGCACACACACACACACACACACACACACACACACACACACACATATATATGTGTGTATATATATATATATATATATATATATATATATATATATATATATATATATGTATACACATACATGTATATATGTATATATATATATATATATATATATATATATATATTTATATGCAGTATATTTATATTTATATAAAGGGGCTGTATGCAAATGACCTCTAAAGGACATCAAGTGTTTCAGCTATATGGCTTCTAGATGTCCCTGGCTTTTTAATTTTTTAATTTTTTTCTTTTTAAGTCTTTATGGACAGATTCAGGCCAAAAATAGTCAAATGCCACTAGCTGTGGACATGTATGTTTTGGCCTTCTTATGACCTCGTCAGTACAGCATAAGCAGACTGTTTAGAAACACGGGGTCTTTAAACCCAGCTGATGTCCATAACCATTAAGGGGTCTGCAAAATATTCCAACTAACAAAACCAAAAAGTAAAAAAAATCGCACACAGACAAACCAATTAATTAAAACTACAAGAAAAACCTAGCTAAGCTAGACTTTTCATTGTATGATACCTTAAACCTCTTGGAATACTTTGTGTTATACCCTGGGGCTATATTCAAATTGTATGGCAAAATACCCATTCTGCAGCTGAAATACTTCCTGGTACTATAAACTGATATGGTCTGTCATCTTAGCTGCTCTTATGTTAGAATCAAACACACACTGAACCAAATAATTTAAAACAGTCAGTCCTTTCACAGTTCTGGTCCTGGGGGAAATTAAAATATATCTATCGTCAACTGGGTTAAAAATTCCACCAGATGATCTTGATATTTAGTTCCCTAATGTAGTCATTGACTACACACTGGGATACAAGGTACCTTTCTGAAGCTAGACATGATTTAGTCCTAACACAATTCAGTGTCATATAAAAGTTACCTGCTATAAACTCATTCTGTCCTAAATGGCAGGAGGATAATTAATCTCCCTGCTTCTTGAATTTACCCAAGCCAAGAAACCATTTACTCTTTAATAGCTGTGTTCCCGAAGCCTCAATTGAAAATGCACCTTATAAAATTGCAATATCACAAACAATGTTAGTTACAAATCAATGTAAAATAGAAAGCTCTTTGTTAGACAATGGGCTTCACTCTTATGGTAGTATCAAATATCTGATGATGCAGATTATATTCTAGATTCATGAAAGGAAATTGTTAAAACAATGTGTATTATAGTAAAAAAAAAGTAAACATGCAAGATGCAACCAAGGTATTAGAAGATTTTTTTTATTTTAGATTGTTCTGTTGAGTATAACAAAAGTGAATAGCATACCACTATTTTGTGATGCGACACACTCTATGTATGTTATGCATATACATTCATAATAATTCCAAAGAGGATTCATCTACAAAGTATATATGTTGTATGGCAAATATTAATGGCAAATGTAATTTAGGAATACAGCATTGTATTATCTGTAGATCACTCAGATATTGCTAATATTCATAACTGCTTTACAAATAATTGTATCCTTGGATGTCATGTTAAACATCATGATATAATGTTACTTCTCTATTATTAATGCAAATAAGGAAATATGTTTTCATTTTTGCCCAGTGCATATTTAGCAAATTAAGTCAGTTTATAGCTGAGTCGCCCTCTTACTGCTTTAATTAAAGGTATGCATCAGTACCAGGACTGCAGAAATTAGATTATGAAAACACTAACAAAAATTCTCATCTCAGGAGTACACTAAAGTCTTTTATGACGATTTGTATACACTTACATACTGTAAGAAACTCTGCTTTTAGGATGTCAATGCTCTTAAGGGATGTAATAAGTTAATAGTGATACTTTATTTGTGTAATTCTTTACAAATGAGCTAATATAAAGTTTTTTTTGGATCGGTATTGTGACACAGTCTCTTCTGTAATAGGAAAACTTGCAGTATTAAACTTAGCCACGGTTATTCTGCTTCTGTCCATGTGCACTACTCAAGCTTTGTCCACCCAGTGCTGTCTTGACATAAGCGTCCACCTGTTCGTTGGGTTTGATATCCCAACAGCAGAAGAATAGCCTGTCCCAGAAGTCTTATAACTCTACTAAATTTTCTGTATACTTTTCACTCCATTAAGCAGAAAATGTGAACATTAAATTTCTTAAGTCAAACTTATAGCATTTATTTCTGATAAGGGAAATGAAGTTGCTAACACCTACAGAAATGCATTTTACCATGTCAATGGTAATTTGACTGTGTCCATTGTTCAAATGTCATGTCTGATAGACAAAGATTCTATAGCAACCTCAAAGCCTGCAAAACTAAGTCAGTGAGACTGTACCAACTCTAAACACTGATTTTTCCCCAATAATAAGAAAGTAGATTTCTTACTATTTACTGAGCTCCACTAGAATTGGAATTTTACTGCCTTTTTGTTTAGTCAAGTTTTAACAGATTTTTTTTTTTTATTTAGAGCCAGGTTTAATTTTGCTAAAATCCATATATTGTTTTCAATTCCTGTGGTCATAGCATGTTGTTAGAAGGTTTCTCTCTATGTCATTGATAGCTTGACTGAGATTTGTCTACATTGAGAAAGTTATTTTTTTTTTTTACTTTTTATTGCATTTTAGATCAGTATGCAATTAGAATATGAAGTTTTACAAATATAACAATCAACTAAAAATGAAATAAAACTATATACAAGGTCCATAACAAAAATTTTAATTGAACCAAACCATTAATTTTTTTCTAATAAATTTCTAAGTTTTAGCCAAGATAAAAGTTGTATGTGTGATATTTGATGTTCTGTTATCCACAGTCTGTAATTCTTATCATACAGTTTTGCTAAGCAAATAAATTCAGTAAAATAAAAGATATTTTTACTTTTCCAATTTATTGTGATGACTTTCATGGCAATAGCCAAAATGGACCAAAGGAGAGGCACTTGTGTTTTTGTTATGTAATCTGGAACTGGGGAATTAAATAAAATCAAATAATTTATAACAGTACAATTGTTTGACCATAATGCTTTAGAAAAACTTCTGAATTCTACCCAAAATGGAATAATCATTTTACGCTTCATAAACATGTGAAGCCAATTTCCATCTAAAACCCCATCACACCTCCAACATTTTCTCTTTTTTGTAAAATTTTTTTTTTTGGACAGCACAGTGGTGCAGTGGTAGCATTGCTGCCTCACAGTAAAAGGTTCTCCAGTTTGATTCTTTTCTGGAGTGACTTCTGTGCAGAGTTTGCATGTCCTCCCTGCATTCGTGTGGGTTTCCTCTGGGTGCTCCAGTTTCCTCCCATGCTATAAAGACATGTGTATGGAGAGATTCTCCCCGAGCCTCCATTGAAAATTGGTTTTGTTCCAAGTTGGACTTACTTGGTTAACAAATGTTAAAATAAAAAATAAAAAAAATTGTAAATCAAGGCAATTTTATGAGGTGTTAAAAGTATCCAGGTAAAAATTCTCCAATAGAGTGATAATGTAGTGTTACTTATAGACTTCAAAGCTAACTTTTTATTAATTTCTGAAAATGTTTTATTTTTAATTTTTGTTGAATAATCCCAATAAGATGAATCAAATTCAATAAAGTCATCTGTTAAGATCATGTAAATTGAAGTCATTTTTTCACATCTTCTTTCTCTTGGAGGTGACTGAATCTGATCCACAGAGCCAAGTCATTTGAAATTAATTGATGAGGCAAGACTTCCCATGCTGTGTCATCTGTGATAGTAAATTGATGTGCAGACACATTCCCTTTGCTGGAAATTTGCAGTTTGATTGCAATGCGAGCTAACTAAAATGTCTGTTTGCCAGGACTGGTTATTATTTGGGTTGCATTTGGAGCTTGATTACCATTCTGTACCATTAGCAACATGTCTCTGATTACATCTCCCTTTTAAGAACTGCAGAGCATCATTGGAATAATGAAATAATAACAGTTTGCTTGCAATTTTATAATGAGTTCCACAAGTATTTGAAAGAAGTGATTCCTATAACACAGAGCCCTGATGTAATCAAATGACTTGAATTTCCAAACTACAGCCATTGCAAAGTTTTACTTGATGAATATATAGTATGAAAGACTATCTATCTATCAATATGTATATATGGATCTACTTCACATGACTGAATCTCAAAATACTGAATTTCATTGACTGAGACCACAATACCTACTTTTCAAAATACTAAAAACTCATTTCACTGAATCTCTTTATACTGAAAGCTTACAATCCTGAATTTCAAAATACTGAATTTTAAGCCATAGATGTGGTGTGTTTCCCTTCACCTGTGACTTGCTTGTAATAAAAAACAATACTGTAACTTAAAGTACCGACTGTCAGAATGCTAATAGTAATGTTGAAAGCAGTGTTGTAGTGTTTCTAAATGTGGGTATGTTTCTTTACATTTTTATGGAAAGTATCTAAAGTAATATGGTCACTGTTTCATGTACTCCTGGCAGTAGTGGCAGTGTGCAAAGTACTGTAAGATAAGTAAAAGGTATATGCCATTTTTGCCACTGTAGTGCGATCCTGGAGTTAGTATATATATATATATATATATATATATATATATATATACAGTTGGAGGTGTGGGGATGTAGCATCCCACATTGGAGGGTGTGGGGGGCATAGCCGCCTCACATAATTTGGTTTTACATCGTCCAGTTTCTGTTAAGAGGGTAAGGAATTAGTTTTTAAGTTTTGAAAAGAGTTAGTTGTTGGTGTTGTAAGTTTGCATGTCTAGGGCTTAAAATTCAATGTTTTGAAATTTAGGATATATTTTTTTTATTTTTATATATTTTTGTATTTAGTATTTTAACATTTGTATTTATTTATTTGCTTTAATATCCAGTAAATGTTCACTAAATATTAAAAATAGGAAAATGACTAATGCCTTAAGTAGGCATATTCAGGAATACAATGGCCATGGCTTTAAGTTTTTGGTAGTACAGCAACTGGTTAAGGATTCTCAAGGGACATGTTAGATGTGCATATGGATATATGTGAATTAAAATGGCAGTTGCAGTTGAATTCAACACATTATCCGGGTATCAATGAGAATGCCAGTATATCTAGTGTATTAAAGTTAAAAAATATTTTAGACTAATTGTTTTATTTCAGAAATTTAGATTAATTGTTTAAACATATATTTATATGGTCTTAATTGGGGCAATTGATTGAATAATTAACGTGATTAATGCAATTGGTGTT